>NC_056743.1:979203186-979503186 GCF_019279795.1 Protopterus annectens
CTTTTTCTCGATGCAGAGCTTGCAGTCGGCCGGCACGGAGCCGAGGATCGGCTCCGAACCCATGTGTAATAACCAAGGCGAGATGAACACTCCACATGGAACGTTATGGTAAGGACATAACTTCTTTTTTTGGTAATATATACCGATTTTGAACAGTTTGGGTATATTTATAGGATCAAGGAGTGTTTTTCTGGGCAGAATATATTTAATAGTTGGGTACACTTTGTGGCAACTTAACTTGCTATATTTTCTGCCAGTGCACTTCTGTGAAGAGTTAATTTCAGACAGGGATTTTTGTGTACTGTTTGTGGCTTTTCCTTTGAAAGGAGACACTGTGGGAAAGTTTGTGTTCTTCTGAATATGTGTCTGACAGCTTTCCTTTCAATCAACTTTTTCCAGCAGCACTTATCTTTAATCAGGCTTTTTCCTCTGCTACAGCATGGATGTTTCTTCCTGTCGTGGGCTTTTCTCCCACTGTACCCAAGAAAAAAAAATACTTTAAAAAGCCTTTGCCACCAATAACAGGCTCAGGTAGTGCTCGGCTGTTAGTGAGCGACTGCAGTTGCCAACCCCTGTTCCTCAGGCCACTTGCTTGCTTCTCTGGGTTCCTCTAGTGTAGTATCTTTAGCCACTCTAGACTCTAGGATCAGCCACATTGTACATTTGTTCCAGTATCCAGTCTAGGTATGGGACAGCCATCATCTTTGGGAGTTTGTGACACTCCGGAAAGTTTTTTCTGGGTTGCTGAGGAAGGAAACTGCTTACCAGGGGTAAAGTGCCACCTGTCAGTAGTTTTCCAGGGTGGTCCCTGAAAAAAAATGTAGACCTTGCTCATCTGAAGACATTGCATCTGTCCTTAATTTTCTTATCATAGCCAGGCACTTACTACATTTTTTCTTAGGCTATTTCCAGGGTGAAGTGTTTTTGTGCAATAAAAATTTGCATTTAATTTAATTCCCCCCACCAGGTCACAGAAATCCTTGCCATTTTTAATATGAGACACAATTCCAGGTAAATATACTTTTTCAACTGATGGTCCAAACAAATGCCAGCATTCTGCAGGAATGACCCCCTTCCCGATACAATCAGGCATTCACTTGTTGCCACAAAAAAATTCCCTGTGGGTTATTCAAAACACTTGTGAATTTTGGGAATGACAAAAAAAATGGCATCCCTGGGGTTTCTCACATACAATCTCTTAACATCCATGGGGCAGAAAAATCCAAATCTCTCACCTCTTTCAAGAAATTCTAATAAACCATTTTTCATAGGCTGTTTCCAGGGTGAAGTGTGTTTTGTGGCAACAAGTGAATGCCCCCCAGAACTGAGGAGAATAACTATGGATATATTAGAAGTGGATGCACCTCATTCTATACCCATCCTTCCTATTTTGCCAGCCTTGGAGGGTGTGTTTAATGCTGTCTGTAATAACCCCGATTCAACATTCAGTGTCCCCCCCTTATTTATACTTTATAAAGTCTAACAATTTTTGTTTTCTCATCTTTGATCAGACCTATCTGGCATTTCTACCCTTTTTCTGCTGAAAACAGATTCTTGTTTTCTCACCTTGTCAGACCCAGCTGCCATTTCACCCTCTTCACCAGTTGGAGACTGACTTTTAGTAAGTCAGTGTTAATCCTTTCTTGTAGATAAAGAAGTATTGGACATATTTGGTAAGATTTCTTTCCACTTTAGCATACTTGATTCTTATCTGTTCTTAGTTGTGTAGACATTTTGAGGTCTCATGCCACACATCAGAGGATAGATCCTTCTGAATCCTATCATTTTAACCTGTCTCAAGTATCAAAACATGCTCTGAACAAGATTGTTTTAATTACTATAACTTTTGGTGTGGATATGTTTGTACTTGTTAAAATTAAACAAATGTTTGAGAAAAAGTGTGTGTGATTGGACAGATGCTTGGTCTATGGCCCCTGTTACTGCTACAGTTTTGAGAGCGTATACCCAGGTAGATAACCAAAAGCTTGCTGATGAAGTAAAGTCTGAAATTTTAAGTTCTGCTTTATATAAGATTTTGTTTGGCCAGACTGGCACTCGGGTCCTCAAACAAGCTGAAAAAGGGAAATTTGGGGAGGTAGTTTTAAGATTTTTCAAGTCTCCATTGCATATCTCCCAGATACACTTCTCCCTTTTAAGAGACAAGCAAGCAATCCCTATCTCTTTGCAGACAGGGCACAAAAGAGAGATTACAGGAGGGAGGGTCTTTCCAAAAAAAAAAAAAAAAAAGTTATAATACTTCAGAATGACTATGCCAGCATTCTGTCACTCTACCATGCTACACCTTTGTCTGTCCCGGAACCTGCCACTGTACATTCCCTTTGGCAACAGAGTGTATCAGACTATTGGGTGCTAAAAGTGGTTCAGGAGGGTTACAGTTAGCAGTGAATGCAAGTACCTCCTTTCAGGGAAATTCCTTCCCAACCTCTGAACCAGACTTTTTCCCTCTGGTTCTTCAAACACTTGTTTGTCCCTAGGAGTTATAGAATCAGTGCCTGTAGGTCAGAGCGAAAGGGTGTCTATACCAGAATGTTTCTGGTTCCAAAGAAAGTGCTTTCACCGAACCAGTTCTATACCTTTCCTTTCTTAACCTGTTTCTAAAATTAACAATATTCAAAAATCCTTACATTTCAGAGCCTGTTACTAGATCCCTCTTTTTAGTTTTATGGTAACGTTAGATCTAAAAGATACTTATGTCCCCATAACCACAGGCGTCAAGACATTTCTTAGATTCTGTGTCTGGGTCCCATCGTCTGTCCACTGCATTGCCCTTCAGGTCATCTACAGTTCCAAGGATGTTTACAGAGTGCCTAGTTCCATTGATAGCTTGTTGCAGATTGCAAAGCATCCACATATTTCATTATTTAGAATGACTTGCATGTCTTTGCAGAGTCTTTTGTCAAGAGCCTTTAACATGAGGTTCCAGATAAATGTGCAAAAATCCTCCTTGACACTGTCACACACAATTGTTTGTGGGCTGCCGTAACTATCTTAAAACAGAAAAGGTGTATTTTTATCTGGAAACTTTACAGAGCTTCTCAAGTCTCGACTTCTGCAAAGGAGCATCTGAGGATCTTAGGGTTAATGTGGTCTCTGACTCTTATGATTTCTCTCACCAGGTTGCACATAAGAAAATGTCAGTGGCTTTAAAAAAAATTTAATCCCAACAATTTTCATCCTTTGGAATTTCAGATTTCATTATTTTTTTTTTGTTTTTTTTTTTTTTTTTCAAAAAGGAACTGCACTAGTGGAAACACCAAATATCTCTACGTCCAGGTCTCCCTTTTGTCCCTCTTATTCCAAGTCATTCTGTAAGCAGTTTTTCTGGGAGTAAAGGTGCATGGCTTGTAGAGACCGAGCAAAGCAAATAAATGTTAGAGATGTTGGCTATGATCCATGCCTTGAAATATCTTCATCTGTGATCCCTGGAACCTCTTCAGATGATTTACATAAAATGCTACAGTGATGTGATATGTCAACAAACAAGGAGCATCAGGTCTTGCCCACAATGTATCTCATGTTCTATCAGAGCAAAATGTAGTGGTAGACAAGCTGTGTAGGACCAGGACAAGCCCTCACAAATGGAAATTGAATGAGTGAAGCTCTTCAGGGAATTGATCCAGTTTAGGGAACACCTCAAGTAGATCTGTTCATCTAGTTTCAAAACAGCCAACTAAACATTTTGCAAAAGGACTCCTTGCTGGCAGGCCTGGAAAATTAATGCATTCTCATCCTTTGTGGTCGGGGTGTTCCTTTATGCATTTTCACCCCCTTTCCACTGATATCCAAGGTAATTGTGAATATTCAGGGCTCTCCAGAAATCATTGTGACACTTTCTTTTTCCCAGGCAACATTGCTTGTTTGTGTTTCACTGTTGTAGTCCTAACTTGTGGGATTTCCTGCTGTGGAAGCCATTGGCTGGGCCAAGTAACAGAGAAAAATTGTCCTCCGGGAGCCAGCAGACCCCCCCCCCAAACCAACATCACTATGCTTGGGTAATAAGGGGAGTTGGCCGGTACCATGACCTCAGTTCTTTCTTGCTGTTGGAGCCTGAAGCCCTCACCATATCTTATGTTAGAGTTAAGACAGTGTATTTCAGGATTGTGTTGCTAGGGGCCCTACTGGATTCAGCTCTCCAGAAGGCCTTCATACCCCCGGACAGAGTTGCCTTCCTGACACTGTACTTCAAAAGAATCATGGTCATGGATTTCATCACAACCAAGGGAGTACCTCAGTGCTTTGGGTTACATGGCCTCTTGCATCTTCATGATTTCCCTGGCCAGACTGTACATGAGGAAACTACAGTGGTACCTCAAAAATGTGTGCTGTCAACATTCACAGGCTCTGTCAGCTAAGATAAAGAAGATTTATTGCCTCAGGAAGGAATTCTCGTGGTGGACCTAGACTTGCTCCCTCAACCCAGTCTCCCCTTCAGATTCACGGTCCAAAATGGCCTGATAGCCTTCCAAGAGAATTGGGAGCCTGGAGTACTAGTAGTGAAGACAGACGGTACCACAAGTATGTGATGCATAAACAAGCAGGAGGGACCCATTCTTTCCCGCTTTGCCACTTAGCAGTGGATGTTTGGAAAACAGCACAGTCCCTAGGATTACATCTGATGGCACAGTACCAGACGAGTGTACACAGCCAACTAGCAGATCACCTCAGCAGAAGCCTGTCAGACCCCCCACAAGTGGCAACTGCATCGGGAAATATTTCTCAGCATAGCCAAAAATGGGGTGTGCCACTGATGGACCTTTTTGCCCACAAGGAAAATGCTCATTTAAAAAAGTTTAGTTCCAGGTACAAATTGAAGTCAGCCTGGAAGACGGATGAATTTCATTTCTGTTGGACAGGCCTGTTTCTCTGTGCCTTCCGTCCAATACCTCTTCTCCCCATGGTATTGCTAAAGGTGGAGAAGAGGGGCCAAGAGTAATACTAGTAGCCCCAGAGTGACCCAGTTAGCACTGCTACCCTCTGCCAGTCAGCCTAACCAGCACAGAGCCATGACAGCTGCCCCAGAGAATGGGCCTATTGACACACAAGCAGGGCAAGATTGTTCACCCCAACCCACAGACCATCAAACTGTCATCATGGAGGTACCTTAACTCCATGGAAGGATCCTGTCCTCAACAAGCAGGTCCAAGATATTCACAGAGGCCAGCAGACCTAGCACAAATATTACTCTGCCAAATGGAAAATATTCTCCTTTTGGTGTGGGCACATAGAACAAAATTCTTATCTAGCCAAGATTCCTGTTCTGGCCGATTTGGCCAGCCTTTTTTGACAAAGATCTTTCTAACTCCTCCATAAAAATTAAGGCTTCAGCTATTTAGGCCTTCATACCTGCTCAGTATCCCAATTTTTCTCACACCCTCATGAAACAGTATCTGAGAGGGGTAGTTCACATCAGGCCACCCAGAAAGTCTCCTGTCCCACCCTGGGATCTCAGTGTTGTGTTAGAAAAACTTAACCACCCACCGTTTGAACCATCTGCCTCCTCTGAATTGAAATTTTTAACCTGGAAGACGGCCCTGTTGCTAGCTATCACTTCAGCCGGAAGGGCCTCTGAGCTTCAGGCCCTCTTGTCTGTGGAACCATTCCTGATCTTCCACCCAGTCTCTCACTCAGGCCTAACACCTCCTTTATTCTCAAGGTGAAGACAAAAACCTCTTGAATTCAAGCTATACATTTGCCTACTTTCTTCCCAAACCTCCAGAGCGGGGGGGGGGGGTGATACCATTCCTTTGATGCACATAGGCATCTCCGTTGCTATTTAGACAGAGTCAAGACCATCAGAAAATCAAACCAACTGTTTGTGGCCTTTGCCACTAGCTCTGAGGAGAAACCAGTTTCTAAGCAAACCATCTCGAATGGATCTCCCACTGTATTTCCTTCTGTTACAGCCATCATGGTAAGGTACCTACTGATGCTATGAGGACACATTTCACCAGTGCTACTGCTACCTCTACTGCACAAAAGACATTTTGAAGGCGCAACTTGATCTTCAGTACTTACCTTTACCAAACATTACCACCTTTCAGCCTTCTCCAAGTCATGAGCAGAATTTGCTACTGCCATCTTCCATGGCATCCTTGCCTCTCCTTAATCTTCCATCCTCCTTGGCTTTCAGCTTTGGGAATCTTCCCACAAGTTAGGACTGCAACAGTGAAGCATGAAGAACATAGGACAGTCATGTATACTTGCCATAAATGTAGATGTTTGAATGTATTCAGTGTTGCAGTACCCCCCAGCCTACAGGATAGGCTGGGGCACTTTCCTTCTCAGTCAGGTTAACCCTCTTCCTAACCTTCATTTTCCTGGACTACAGTGTTCCAGACCCTTGACTTCAGGGTCCCTCTGGGGGGCTTCTACCTGTAGAGCCAAGTAAAGTACCGAGGTCATGGCATTGGCAGTCTTCCCTTATAAGCAAGCATTGTAATGCTGGATAGGGTGTCAGTCGGCTCCTGGAGGAAAAAAAACATTCTCTGGTAGTCAGGCTGGCCAAGGGCTTCCACTGTGCGAAATCCATAAGTTAGGACTGCAACACTCTTAACGTGCATTTATGGTAGGTATACACAACTGTACTTTCTCCCTTCTTATAGAATTGGCCAAGGAACTTACAGCAAGCTTCCTCACAGACTGGACCTACTTGCACAAGTTAAGGGGAGTTTGGTAAATCCTGGTCTCAAACAACTTCAACTAACTTCCTGGATGATTCAGTTTTGATACTTTTGTAGGCACCTCATTTTTAAGGCATGTGGAGCAGGTACTAAAGGAAGCAAGAAAACTTGCTACTAGGAAATATTTTATTGGCAAGTGGAAAAGATTTTCTAGCTGGTGCCTAGCCAATAACTAGGGCCCCATCAGGGATTGTGTACTACTGCTTCTTAGTGTGTGTGAGCTATTTTCCTGTGGCCTTATTCATCTGTCAAGGTTCATCTTGCATCCATTTCAGCAGGTCTGCCCATGTTTGGCAAAGCAATTTCCAAAAGGAGTTTTGCATCCTAGACCTCCTCGAAAACAGATGACTTCTGCTTGGGATCTTAACTTTTTCCTAGAAAACTTGTTTCCTTTTGAACCTGCTCTTCAGTTGGACTTGAGGCTCATTACAACATGGAAGACTGTGTACTCCTTATTGCCTCGACATCTGCAAGAAGAGTATTTGAATTGCAATTCTCATGGTGGGTAAACCCTATCAGCCCATCCAGAGAGAGGTGGTCACATTTAAGAACAAATTCCTTATTCATCTCCAGAATTGTTTCAAAGTTTATTTTGAATCAAGACATTAATCCCCAGTGTTCTGTCCAGATCCTTAGAGCCACATAGAGAGGATTCTTTACAGTCTGGACTTGCATATGCAGTTTGTTACTATCTTGACAGAACCAAGTCCTGTATTAAAACAGTTTGTCTGCTTAATGGAATGGGACAAAGAGAAGGCAACCAATGTCAAAACACTGTTTTGAGCTGGTTGTTCTGTTACTACTTTATTCTCATCGTGGTAAATCTATTTCAGGCAGTGTCAGGGCACATTCTCCTACAGCCTTTGCTTCTACAATGGTATACTGGAAAGAAGTGGATTATAGAAACATTCAAGAGGCACTGTACATTAAAGCATTACAAACTGGATTTATAGGTTCATAGGTAGGTACTAGGCTTATCTGCCTGAAGGCATGTATAAGCCTAGCCAGAATGTGTTGGCTTTCGCCACCCCCTTAGATTAGTTCCCTGTGCCTCTGTCCAGCAGAGCCATTGAAGTGATCCCTGGAGTAAACTTTGTATCCCATCCACTCGTCAAGGTTTCTCTTGAAGAGGGTTAGCGAGGAGCTCTGTCAAATGTAGATTGGATTCTTGATGTTCATCGTGCATACAGCTGCAGTAATCACATATGGGTTCTCTGCCGTCAGGCGGGTCCTCGGTCGGCCGAATTCCAAAGTCTCGGTCCGGCGTCGGTTGTCGCTTTCTTTCCTGACGTCAGTGCGACAGGGGTATATAAGACACAGCCGACGCCATATTCTTCAGTCTTTTTTGCCGCGTGGTGCCCAAAGCAGAAGCAGTTCGCAAGTGCCGGTCGGCCAGCTCCTGAATTTACGAAAAAATTGGAAACCAAATTCTTCATTAAAGCTAAGTACCCCGTTGGGGAAACTTTTCTTGCCTCAGACCGGTGTCAGACAAGGTTAACAATTGTATTTCTTGTGGGAAGCAAATACCGCATAAGGATTTCCATTCCCCCAGCATACCTTGTTTAGGCCCAGACCATGACGTCTCGGGCTGTCGCTTTTGCGCTACTTTCAATAAACGCACTATTAAGCGTCGGGCAGAGTTCGCCCAACATTATTTTGGTAAAGTCTTTGATTATAAAATGTCATCGGAGACTCCGACTATCGTTGTGTCCAAAAAACGCAAGGACAAGGACCGACACGCGAGGTCCGCGGCCTCCACCGACACCACGCCAAAACCGGCTGCACGTGGTCCAGTTCTCAGCGAGACGCCTATGCAGTCCCTGACTATCGACGACACTTCTTTGGCTGTGTCTTCTGTAACCGAGACCGCAGGTACCTCGGCCCTTACTCAGACTACAGCCACCGAAGCCACTGTGAGTGTTGAGCGTCCTAATGTGGACATGTCCACTTCCACCCACGGTGTCTTTAGACCCTCATCTTCCTTTTCCATTAAGGCCTTTAAGTCCAAATCAGCCATGCATCCCAAGAGGCCTGTTGCACAGGGCCCATCTCCAGGCCCCATGCCTAAAAAGCAGATGCTTAAAATGGCTGAGGATTTAATTACTCTTATCAGGGGTTCCCAACCCCCTCCAGACAAGAGACCCAGAGTGGAGGAAGATTCTCCCTCTTCTGAACAGGGTTCCATTTTCTCAGAACATTCTGATGTAGAGGAGCACTCGTACTCCCCTTATGAAGATTCTGATGCAGAACAGTCCATTCCTTCTGTATCTCCCCAAGAGGATTTTTCTTTTGGGGAAACCTTGCACACTTTGAGGGAACACTTCCATTGGGAAGGCCAAGACTTTTCTGATTCCAAGAAAAGGCTTAGGGAATTTCTTTTGTTACCTCAACACAGACCTCTGGCTATTCCTCCTGTCTTGGTCATACTTGATGATGTTTACTAGGAGGCTTGTCTTAATCCGGATTCCCTGCCTCCTGCTCCTGTTAAACCTGATAGGTACTACAGAGTCCCTAACTCTCAACAATTTCTTTTCAAAAGCCATAATGCTGACCCTGAAACCATTTCTCAAGGTCCCAAGGGGATGAAGGCCTCTACTGCCAAGAATCCACTTCCTTCCGAAAGAGAATCTAGATCCTTAGAAAGGTGGGGAAAAAAAGGTATACACCTCGGCCACCCTAGCCATGAGGGCCTTAAATTGTCAGTTCCATATGCTTAAATATCAGCAGTTTCTGTTAACACAATTAAGAAATAAAATGTCTCAACCTGAACAACCAGATTTGAAGGAATTGCAGGATATGATGCATAGTGCAGAACAAGTAGGTAAACACACCTTACAATGTGGCTATGATGCCTTGGAGGCCTCAAGTAGAGCTGCTATTACAGGATCAGTCATTCGTAAACATGCCTGGCTTAGGGAGCAAAGCTTGCCTGATCATGTTAAAGCTAAACTACTAGATGCTCCTTTACAAAAGGATGTACTATTTGGTGCTAATGCTGAGGAGATACTACGGAAAATGGAAGAAAAAAGCTAAATCTATGCAAACTGTCAAGGCTTTTCTACAGGTGCAACCACCCCGTTTTAGCAGAAATTGGCCTTCTAAAAACTGGTCCTTTCCAGCCACAGACAAGCCCCAAAGAGGTAGATACAGGCGAACAAGGGGCAGAGGACAATCTCAAGGATCATATAGAGGCAGACAATGGCAAACTCCAGCACCAAGAGGTGGTGAAGACAGTACCCAACAATACAGAAAACAAACCCAATGACTTCCCCCATTTCATGCCAAGCAAGTCTCAGCTGGCAGCACCCTTGGGAGGAAAGCTGGCATTATTTACAAGAAATTGGCATATTGTCACAACAGACAAATGGATCCTGGACGTAATAAGCAGAGGCTACAATTTTCATTTTCACACTCTTCCAAAAATGAGAGGCATTCCATACCTGCCACACAATCAAATGGCAGAGGCACAACTACAAATTTCAAAGCTCATAGACATGAAAGCTATTCAAGAGGTACCTACTCGCGAACAAAGTCAAGGCTTTTATTCCAGGCTATTTCTGGTACCAAGGAAAGGAACCAACTGGAGACCCATTTTAGACTTATCCATCCTAAACACATTCTTACTCGTACCAAAATTCAAGATGCTCACATTACAGCAGCTTCTTCCCATGCTGGGCAAGGAGTTTTGGCTGGTAAC
Organism: Protopterus annectens; assembly: GCF_019279795.1. NCBI lineage: Eukaryota > Metazoa > Chordata > Ceratodontiformes > Protopteridae > Protopterus > Protopterus annectens. The sequence goes on from NC_056743.1 coordinate 979,213,585, forward strand.
ATTGGACCTCAAGGAGGCATACCTGCATGTCCCAATCAGACAAAGCTGCAGAAGATACCTCAGATTTCTTACAGGTTCAATCCACTATCAATTCTCTGCATTGCCCTTTGGCTTATCTACTGCGCCCAGAGTATTCACGAAATGCCTGGCATCAGTAATTGCTTACTGCAGACTTCAAGGGATACAAATTTACCCTTATTTGGACGACTGCCTGATCCAAGCGGACAGCAAGCACATACTTCTGGAACATCTGGCTTATGCAACATGGTTACTGAATTCTCTGGGATACACAATCAACAAAGAGAAATCCAGGCTAACACCATCTCAGAAAATAACTTTCCTGGGTGCCAACTTGGACACAAACACCCAGATGGCCTATCTTATGCCAGAAAAACAGGGGCAACTAACTCAGTACTTCAAAATACAGCAAATTGTACCAGGCTTACTGCAAGGAAAATCCTGCAGGCTCTGGGCTTCATGGCATCTTGCATTCTTTTAATCCCATGTGCAAAGTTGCATATGAGGAAACTTCAATGGTACCTAAAAAACCTATGGTCTCAACACAGCCACAGTTTGGAAACAATAATACCAATAATTCCATGTTTGCAAAAGGAATTTCTATGGTGGGCCCAAGCATGTCGAACAAACACAGGTCTCCCATTCTGCAAGCCTCAAGCAAATCAAGTCATCACAACAGACGCTTCAGATTACTCCTGGGGGGCGCACATGACTGGCAGGTGCATTCAGGGCAAATGGTCTCAAAAGGAAAAGCACCTTCACATCAATCAAAAAGAAATGCTGGCAGTGATAAATGCGATTACAGCATTCAAGGACCTTCTGCATCCAGGACAATTATTGATAAGAACAGACAACACCACAGTAATGTGGTACATAAACAAACAAGGAGGAACACATTCATACCCCCTGTGCAGACTAGCCATGACACTTTGGAACTTGGCTCTGGAATGGCAAATCGAGCTTCAAGCACAGTACTTGCCAGGTTTGGAAAACACACTGGCAGACAATCTAAGCAGAAATATGGCAGATCCACACGAATGGAAGCCGCATCCTCAAGTGTTTACAAGGATAATCCAAGCATGGGGGAGGCCAGACGTAGATCTCTTCGCCTCCCACAGGAATCATCAATTGGAAAAGTTTTGTTCAAGGACCTTTCATCCAAAGGCCTGGAAAGTGGACACCCTTTCATTCAGTTGGACAGCATGGGCAGTTTACGCTTTCCCACCTCTGCCTCTTCTGCCCAAGGTGCTCTTGAAAGCAAGAGCAGACAGACCGAAGATGATACTGATTGCTCCAGACTGGCCAAGACAACACTGGTACCCACTCCTGAGGAGCCTAACGCATACTCCTCCCTGGCACCTACCTCTAATGCCTCTTCTGCTGACTCAGCACAGCTACAAAACTCTTCACAGTCAGCTGAAAACCCTCAATCTCGCTGCATGGAAAATTCCTTAACACCACAACAGACCCTACTCCCCAAAGAGGTGCAGGATGTCATTTTGGAGGCCAGAAGGCCATCTACTAGAAAGGCTTACTCCGCAAAATGGAAATGGTTTTGCTCTTGGAATGAGAAAAAAGGCCAGGACCCTAGAAAACTGAATTTGCTTCAGGTGTTACAGTATCTAGCTGAGTTGCTGAACAGTGGACTTTCATTCTCCTCCATAAAAATCCATGCCTCAGCCATTTCTGCAGAGTTCAACACGAATCCACCATTATTCTCCCACCCTCTTTTAAGACAGTTTCTCAGAGGGGCTAAGAATATAAGACCACCAAGGAAACAACCAGTGCCAGCCCGGGATCTTAATTACATTCTAGAAAAATTAACATTGCCTCCCTTTGAACCAGCTGCCTCAACAGATTTGCAATATTTGTCCTGGAAAACAGCTTTTCTTCTGGCCATAACCTCAGCTCATAGGGTTTCAGAACTACAAGCCCTTATGGCTGTGCAGCCCTTTCTCATCTTCCATCAGGACAGGGTTACCCTTCGAACCAACCCGTCATTTATGCCTAAAGTGGTATCCAGGGTAGCTTTAAATCAAGCCATACACTTACCTACCTTTTACCCCAATCCTCAAAACAAAGGGGAAAGGCTGCTACACTCCTTAGACATCCATAGGCAGCTACGTTACTATTTGGACAGAACAAAGCCTTTCAGGAAATCAGAACAACTTTTTGTGTCCTATGCTGTAGGAGCTCAAGGGAAACCTATTACCAAACAGACAATTTCAAAATGGATAGGCCACTGCATACGGTTTTGTTACTCCTATCATGGGAAATCTGTCCCTACAGGCATCGGATCCCACTCTACCAGGGCCACAGCTACCTCTACAGCCTTCCTTAGAGGAGTTCCTACCAAAGATATTTTAGAGGCTGCCACTTGGAGTTCTGTACATACCTTCACAAAACACTACCACCTGCCTAGAGCAGGCTTTGCCACTGCTGTGTTGCAGGGCATTCTGGCTCATCCCAGTTCCACCTAGTGCCTACCACCCTGTGAGTAGCTTTGGGATTCTACCCATATGTGATTACTGCAGCTGTATGCACGATGAACATAGTACAGTTTTGTACCTACCATAAATGTAGATGTTCGAGTGCTTATACAGCTGCAGTACAGGTTTCCCTCCCTCCTTCCCCTCTTGGTAAAGGAATAGTGGCTAACACCTCCTCTTACAACCTAATTTGGGTTATCCTCCTATGGTGTATTTGCTTGCAACTACTGTTTTTTGATTACATTGCATTTCTTGAATATATTTATATATATAATTTATGTATTGCCTTCCTTCTGGGGGCACTTGACATCTAGGGCAAGAAAGACTGAAGAATATGGCGTCAGCTGTGTCTTATATACCCCTGTCGCACTGACATCAGGAAAGAAAGCGACGACAACCGACGCCGGACCGAGACTTTGGAATTCGGCCGACCGAGGACCCGCCTGACGGCAAAGAATCCATATGTGATTACTGCAGCTGTATAAGCACTCGAACTTCTACATTTATGGTAGGTACAAAACTGTACTTTCCAGAGCATGGGAAGTCTCTGGGACAGTAATCTAGCCCTCCAGCTGTGGTAAGGTTTAAATCCCTGGAGCATGTGGCTCGAGGGGGATATGGTTTTCTTAAGGTGGAGCATATCCATCAATTCTGGGTTGGACATGGCCTTGTGTGTCAGGCAGAGGTCACCTCTGAGTAGGCAGTATGCAACCGAGTACAGCTGGAGTTTCTTCAGTCGAGCTGCATAGGGCATCTGATTGAGGCCAGTGATCCACTTGATGAGGTACTTCTGTGGTCTTTCCAATTGTTGCAGGTGTCCTGTAAGGTACATCCCAAGTGAGGCATTGTACTCTATGATGGGTCTGATGAGTGATGCATAGAGGGGCCCAATGACCTCTTCGATCTGGATGCAAACCCTTTTGTGATTGTGGGCCACATAGAAGGATTTTCTAACTACTTTGGCAATGTGATTATCAAAGGAGAGGTTACTATCTACTTGGGTCCCCAGATCCCTTATTAAGTCTTCCATATTTAGAGGGCTACCACCTATGTGGTAGTTTGCAAAAAACAAAATACCCACAAAGGGGATGACTATGCACTTTTTGTCATTTAGCTTGAGGGATTGGTTTTGACACCAGGTATCTGTCTCAGTGAGACCCTTTTGGATGATGTCTGTGTCAGCTGGAGAGTCAATTATAGCCCCTAGTTTGCAGTAGTCTGCGACCTTGGTCAGCCATAGCCCTCCTGTGCTTGCCTGTAACCTCTGCAAAATATATGCTGAACAGGAGGGGTCCTAGGACTGAGCCCTGGGGAACACCACTTGTAACCAGTTTAGAGTCAGACCTAGCTCCCGCAACTCTTACCATGTGGGTTCTGTCCATGAGCCAGTTGACGTAGGGCTTCAGGCTGGTGAGCTTGTCTATAATACCCGAGTGGAGAACGGTGTCGAAGGCCTTTGCAAGGTCTAGGTAGGCTGTGTGGACCACCTTTCCCTCATTTGTAGACTTGGTAACTGTCTCAAAGAAGTCCACCAGGTTTAGGAGGCATGATCTGCCCTTAAAGCCGAACTGGGTAGGGTCCTGTGGTTGGAGGTTTCCAATGTCTCTGTTAATGAGCTCCATGGTGATGCGCTTCATAGCTTTGCAGACCAAGCTAGTCAGGCTTATAGGGCGATAGTTCCCAGGGTCTGTTGTGGCTCCACCTTTGTGGAGTGGAATAACCGTTGCTGTGTGCCACTCTGTGGGCACGTAGCCTGTGGAGAGGCTGAGTTTAAACAGTGTGTTTACGTGAGGGGTTAGTTCATCTTTGAGCTCGTGTAGGACACAGCCTGGGCATCGTCTGGTCCCATTGATGCTGTTTTTGGCTTTGGAGAGGGCTGTTTTAACCTGAGTGATTTCAGGAGCACTACATTCTTCTGGTATAGTTATGGGCCCTTTTGCGGGTGAGAGGGGGGTGAAGTTTGCACTGAATCTGTCTGCCAGGATGTTAGCTATATCGGTCAGTTCAGTGTATTTTGTGCCATTCTGCACCAACTCCAAGCAGATCTGAGAATTGCCACTTAGTTTCTTGACATAGCTAAAGAATGCCTTGTGGGTTATCTTTGGAGTCCATGGCAATTTTTCTTTCAAAGCTAGCCTTGGATGATTTTATGAGGGAATGTAGTTTCCTGCTGATACTGATCAGGGGTGTCTTCCATCTTGGAATTTTACTCTTTTCTGTACTAGTTTCCTCCTCCTATTGTATAGCTTGTTTATGGCAGGGGTCCACCAGACTGGTTTCCTTTTCTTGGAGGAGTGAGTCTTGGTTTTGTTTGGGATAGCACGATCCATGCATTCTTGTAGGTGCCCGTAGAGTGCATTAGTAAAGGATTTTGCAGCTCGGACAGCTTTATCCTTTAGCATGGGGGCTTTGAAACTTCCCATCTCGGTCTTAAGTAATGTGAAGTTTGCTTTTGAAAAGTTTTTCACAGTAGTTTTTGACCAGGGGTGGTGGTGGAATGTGGATATCCAGTGGGATTCGTTTATGGTCAGATCTAACCAGTGAGGGGTTGACCTCTGGTGTGGAACACCGGTCGTCCATGTTGGTGATGACCAGGTTCAATATGTTCACCTCTGGTGGGGGTGTTGACCAGATGATCCAGGGCATTTGAGTTTATAAATTCTAGGAAATGTTTGGCAAGGGAGTTTGCACTTGAGTAGTTCTCCCAGTTAATGTTTGGGTAATTAAAATCACCCAATATCTGGGTGTTTGGTAGGACCTTTGTTTCCCGGTTTCCAGGAATGGGGAGTGGGGGTCCTGGGACATGGTGGGTGATCTGTAGTAAGCTATAATTTGAATACCAGATGTTATGTAGTCCTATCTCGCCTGCATTCTTACCCGTGGGTTCAAAGCCGAATATCCGCTGCGACTCGGCCGACCTTTCTAGCTTGAAGTCTTTCATTGGCTGGGCTAAACAGGTATCCCATGGTGCACTGCTCCATATCCCCAGATCTCATTTGCCACTCGTGTAGCTCGGACGTGGTCTCACTTGGCTGTGGCTAAGTACCCTTTTTTCTTGTCTTAAAGAAAAGTTTTGGCTCATAATCAAAGCTATTTTCATACCTATTTGTCTAGTGTTGTTTGAGGTTGTGATCGTGTGAGTGTGTGGTATCCCACTGACTGTTCCCACGAGCTAGGCCCATTTCAGTTAGAGGGCCTAGTCCTTCTCATATTGCCTTCTGTGTGAGTACGGTCTAAACCGTTTGTTAGAGGTTTGGGCTATTCCCTTTCCTTGTGGTCATTAACCGGTTTGGTGAGAGATTTGGACTTGTTTCTTTAGTGTGTGTGTTTGGTCATTGTTTAGTGTTCGTTTCTGCGTTTTGTGGTGTGAACGCCTGTGAGTTCTTCTCAGACTTGTTTTTTGCGTTTTGGTGTAGTAGTGAAGATGACCAAAGATTCCAAGGAGCACAAACCTTTGGGTTTCAAAAAGTGCTTTAAATGTGGGTATAAAATGTCCATCACCGATGGGCATTCCATTTGTGTCTATTGCCTGGGAGCCATTCACCTGCAGGAATCCTGCAGTTTTTGTCATGCGTTCAGTCCTAGAGTTCTCCAAGAGAGAAGGAATAAGCTGATTTTAAAGGGACTCTTGAAACCCTCTTTTGAAGAGGCTATGGATTCGTCTCCCAGTGGTAAATCAAAATCTGGCAAGTCAAAAAAAGAGATCTCCGGCTCCGTCAGCTTCATCGGAGCCTTCGGAGAAAGTCTCAAAAACTGTATCGACCTTCTCGGCTGCACTGTCTTCGGGGCTGCAGGAAGTGTCTGTGTTGACGGAACTGGCGTCTGCTCCAATTTTATTGGAACCTCTTAGGAGCAGATCGCCTAGTTTCAGACCAGTTTCTCCTAAGAGGAGATCTCAATCTCCCTCCCTGTCTTCCAAATCCTCCAGGACCCTTTTGGATGTGGATGTTGATAGGGTGGTTCAGAGGCTCCTCACCAGTTTTGGCAAAATTATTTTCGGCTCCGGCCCAGTCGGCTCCAGAGCCTGCCCCGACCCAGTCTTCGATCATTCCTCCGAGCACATCTCTGTCTTCGGAGCCGGAGTGTTCTGTGCTGTGTGATGTTCCTAGGCTGGCTCTGATGGCCCCTTTGGCTCCACCGGTACCGGCATCGGCTCCGACCCCGTTGGCTCTGTCCTCAGGGTTCGGGACTCTGGATTTTTCGGTCGGGCCCAAGGGGGACATCTCTGGGCTTATTTCTGTACCGAGTCTCCCTCTCGGTGCCTCGGCTCAGGGAACTCTGACCCCTGTCATGGCCTCGGAGGCTGGTCACTCCTCGGACTCGGGGGGGGGGGGCTGCCTTCGAGGCTATGCAGACCGCGCTGGCCAGATCATCCGCTACATCAGGTGGGTTGGTCACTGTCCCCCACCACTCCGGAGAGAGCCTCCGGTCACCACCCATCCATGGACAGCAGAGCACCAGGGCCTAGGGATATCCCCACGAGTGGTCCCCAAATTTCTGAGGGTCCCTCAGAGTTCGTGCCTGAGGAGCCCCCTAGAAAGAAAACATGCAAGAGGAAGCACATAGACTCCCAGGATGAGTCCCTCACCTTTGATACTGACCTCGAGGAATCGGAGGGGTCCCCCAAGTCATCCTCTGATTCCTTCTCCGACATCCTGGAGATACTGAAACAAATAGGTGGCTGGCTGTCCAAAGCCCCTTCCAAGGAGGAGTCTGTATTCCTTAAGGCTTTTGGTGCTCAGCCCTCTGCCTCCTGGGTGTCTCCACCCTTCAAGCTCCTTGATCTGATATGTTGAAGAGTGTGGGAAAACCCTGAGTCTGTAGAGCCCCTGCCCAGGCGTCCCAACAAGTTTCTTTCCGCCTCTTAGGGCAAAACGTTTCTGTCTAAAGGAGTCCCTGTAGATGCCATGGTGGTGGTGGCAGCCACTCAGAAGGAAGTAGCAGAGTCTTCTTCATCCGTCCATCCTCCTAACAAGGAATCTAGCATGGACCGGTACGGGAAGCATACCCTCTCATCAGGAACCTTTACTTTACAGTCGCTGAATTACCTGTCTCACTTCACTCTGCTCCAGAGAGATGATCTCAAGGAGTTAGGAGATACTCTTGCGGGTAACGTTCCTGAGGCGGTGGCTCAGATGGTTAACGCCCAGGTCTCTACCCTCAATTCTATTGTCAACTCATCCATGCGGCTCATTTCGTATACAGCCGAGGGAGCGAGTAGGGTAGCAAGCTCAGGAGTTGCCCTTAGAAGGCAAGCTTGGCTGCGCCTGTGTCACTTTGCGGAGGCCTTCAAGTCTTCCTTCACTGACGCCCCCTTTGATGGTTCTTCGTTGTTCAGGACCAAAGTGAGACACCCTCACCAGGTGCGAGCAAGAGGGAAAGACCCTGTCTGCCTTAGGGGTCAGTTTTTCCCTTCCTTCTAGGCCTTATCCCAAGGCCCAGCGGGGGGAGTGTGTGGTTCAAGAAATCATAGAGGTTTTTTTTTCCTGCCGCACTGGGTGAACCCCCCTACAGAGGCAAAGGAGGGGAAGGTTATTCAGGGAGATGCCACCCCAGAGGCAGAGGGGGGCCCCCCGGAATTTGGGAGACCGATTCCTTTCATGGCTCTCCCTATTCTCGTTCCTGAGGGAGTGCCCGGCTGTGCATATCCGGAGCCAGTCAGGGGGTCGAATTTAGTTATATCCGGAAGCCTGGGAAAGCATCACCCAGGACAGATGGGTATTACGGATAATTTCCGGAGGTTATCTCATTCCGTTTACATCAGACCCCCCCCCCCCTTCAATCAGAAAAATCCCAGACGTTCCACCCAGTCAAAGGGATCAAGTAGCCTCAGAGGTCTCGAAGCTGCTTGGAAAAGGGCCATCCAGCTTGTCCCCTCAGACCAAATCGGATTAGGGACTTAAGATTCTTTTTGGTGCCGAAAAGAACAGGGGACCTGAGACCCATATTAGATCTCAGCCAACTGAACAACTATGTACACAAGTCCAAGTTCCGTATGATCACGCTACAATCGATTCTCCCATTGTTGGGAGAGGAGGTATGGATGTGCTCCATCAACCTCAGGGATGCTTACTACCATGTGAAAATGGACAGGGCATCCAGGAGTCACCTACGCTTCCAGCTGGGAGCCAGTCATTTCCAGTTTCGAGCCCTGCCCTTTGGTCTTACCACAGCCCCCAGGGTGTTCAAGTGTATGGCGGTGGTGACGGCTCACTTGAGACGTCAGGGATTCCAAGTGTTTCCGTATCTGGACGACTGGCTCCTTACCGCCGCCACCAGGCATCAGCTAGTTCAAACCAGGGATGCTACCGTCACTCTGTCACCAGTTAGGTATAACAATAAATTGGGAAAAATCTGCTTTATTGCCCTCGCAGCGTGTCACCTTTATAGGAGCAGAATTAGACACCATTCGAATGCAAGCATTTTTACCACAGGAGAGGATCAGAGTCTTACAACAACAGATACACATGCTGATGCCCCTGAGGAAAGTGAAGGCAAGATGGGTTCTCCAGCTCCTAGGGACCATGGCAGCAACAATCATGTTAGTCCCTCTAGCGAGATTGCACATGAGAATTCTCCAATGGCTCCTCTTTGTTCAATGGTCTCCCCAGAGATTTCCACTTTCTCACCCCATTTTGCTCACGGACAGATGCAAGCAGGACCTCGGTTGGTGGCTTTGCACCAACTATCTGGACGGGGAAGGCCCTTCGTTCCACCCATCCCGGTTGCCTTGGTGACCGCGGACACCTCCCAGATGGGGGGGGCATTATCTTGGCAGGACAGTCCAAGGCACGTGGCAAGAACATGAGCTACATCTTCATGTAAACGTCTTAGAGATGAGAGCAGTGCTACTTGTGTTGCAGGCACTTCAGAGTGTTCTTCCTCTAGGGACGATTGCGATACACTCAGACATGTCAGCAGTGTGGTATCTAAACAAGCAAGGGGGAACCAGGTCTTACCGTCTGTGCAGAGAGGCCATGCGAGTGTGGCAATGGGCAGTAACTTCCCAATGGTTTCTGGTGGCAACGCACATTCCGGGAAAGTCCAACGTGATTGCGAACAGGCTAAGCAGAGCTATTCTGATGCCTTACAAGTGGTCCCTGAATCGCCTAGTTGCAGAGCGAATCTTCAGCAGATGGGGTCAGCCTTGCTGCGACCTTTTCCAGCCCCCTCAATGCAAAATGCAGCAGCTACTTCACGCTAATCCCCCCACAGGGGGAGTCACCCAGGTACGCTCTGGTTCATGATTGGCCGTCCGGTCTGCTTTATGCTTTCCCTCCGTTTCCTTTGCTGTCAAAGGTGATTCAGAAAGAGTTATCCTTGAGAAGCAGAATGATTCTGATTGCTCCACACTGGCCTCGCCAAGTCTGGTTCCCCTTTCTTCAGCAATACATTGTGGACACTCCTTGGACTCTGGACCCTCAACCTAGATCTACTGACACACATGGGACAGTTCCACCCCTCCCTGATGACCCTCCGATTGACAGCCTGGCTACTCCACTTCCATAGTTAGACTTTATAATTTCTCACCAGAAGTGGTTCATATATTCTCATCCTCTCATAAACCATCTACCAGAAAGATTTATTCTAGTAAATGGAAGAGGTTTTCTATCTGGACACATACCCGAGTCATTGATCCTTACACAGCTCCAATCGCTTCAGTCTTGGAGTTTTTGTCTATGCTTTTCCATCAGGGTTCCGCATCAGCTACTATCAAAGTTAAGTTGGCAGCGATCTCTAATTTTCATGTCACTAATGAGCCTAGTCTCATGGCTCATAGACTATGCAAGGCTTTCCTGAAGGGTACTCCGTTGCTCCGTCCCTTTGTGTCCGAACCAGTCATGGCCTGGGATCTCAATTTTGTTCTACAAGCCCTTACTTTACCACCTTTCGAGCCTGCAGCTACCTGTGAATTGAAATTCTTGACCTGGAAAACAGTCTTCTTAACAGCAATCACTTCAGCAAGGCGAGTTTCAGAAATTCAAGCCCTCTCCATCAAACCTCCATACTTAATCTTCTCATTACAAATTGGACGTGGTTTCTAGGGGCAGGTCGTCCTTTGGCTCCACAGTTCTCAGGACTATTTTCCTATGAGCCACCCAGGATGTAGGTGCTAGGGACGCTGTCCCACGGGTAAGAATGTAGGCGAGATAGGACTACATAACAGCAAGAAGTTATGTACTCACCATAACGTTCGATGTATGTAGTCCATCTAGCCTCACATTCTTACTTCCCCTCCCACCTTCCCTCTTTCTGGAGGATTTGGAGGTTAGGTTGTTCATCTGCAGAGTTCCCTTACTTGGCTTATTCTTTTACCTGGATGTGGTGTGTGCATGGGGTACAAATGAGTTTCGCAGCAAACTAGATCTGGGGATATGGAGCAGGGCACCATGGGATATCTGCTTAGCCCAGCCAATGAAAGACTTCGAGCTAGAAAAGTCGGCCGAGTCGGAGCCGATATTTGGCTCCGAACCCATGGGTAAGAATGTGTGAGGCAAGATGGACTACATACGTTGAACGTTATGGTGAGTACATAATTCTTGTTTTGCCCATTGTTAGTTGCACGTGGATGATCTCTGAAGCATCGTGCTGTGCCACTAACCTGGAGGTGTGGGTATCCTTGATGAATATGGATACTCCCCCGCCTTTTGTATTTCGGTCTGGGTTTTGTGGCCAAAATGTATGGTATGAGGTGTCGTCTGGTAGTGCTGGGGTGCTCTCTGGAGCCTTAAACCAGGTTTCTGTTACTGCACATATATCTCTTTTCTCCATACTGAGGAGTGCCTCGAGTGCGTGCATTTTGAGGTTTAGACTTCTGGCATTGAGTAGCATTACCCTCAGTTTTTTGTTACTTGTGCTATTTACGGCAGTGGGTTTCTTTTGAACATTGCCTAAAAAAGGCATTATGGGGGTGGCAAGAGCCTTGGCCAGTATTCGAAAGCCTAAGGGTGACAGGTGCAAGCAGTCTCTAGCAAAGCAGCGTGGCTTGTCGAGCATGTCATCCTAGGCTGATAGATACTGGATCCCCTTTGAATGACACCAGAAGCTTAGCCAATCGTTGAAATTGATATTTTTTTCTCTATACAGTGGTATCATTCTTAGTGAGGGCAGGATGCTACTCTGGGTCAGGGTCATACCGGCCTGGGCTACATGATCAGAGATCCTCCATGTTTCTTTTCATGTAGTTCAGGGAGGTACAGCTCAGGTCATTCACACCAACATGGACAATGACAGAGTCATAGTTCTACTTGTTCTGGAGTGGCCCGAGTGCTTGTGTTATGTGGTGGATCCTGGCACCCGACAGGCAGGTAACAGTTACCTTCTCCTTGTTCAGCCTAGTGAGTGGGACGTCAGTGTGCCTGACTCTATAGAGTCACCTATTACTAGTGTGTTGGGTATGTTATTTTGCCTTAAGGGCTGTGATTGTGTGGCACACTGGTTTTATGAAGTATGTGTTTCATGGTTTGTGTTGGGGGTGGAGGTTGCTTGGATGTCTGCTTTGGAGGTCTCTGTTGCTTCTGCAGATTTTTATTTAGAGCCTCCGAGTATGTTTTCGTATATTTTGAGTTTTTTGCCGGTGCTGGCTTCATAGGTTTATGTGAGACTGGTGGTGTGATGCAAGTAATTCCCTTCTCCTCTTGATTGCCTGGTCCAGTCTTGGGTTGAGAGAGCTTAGCCTCCAGTTTGGCTGTATAATTGCATCTCTCGCACGTATTAGTGTTGGGTGGAAGGAGGAGAGGGTTGTCTGTGTACATGAGGCAATTGTAACATTGCCTCAAAATGCCCAGATTTTCCAGTTGGACCGGAGAGTACACCTGAAACTGCCCTTTGGACATGCCTGGATAGGTACAGTGAACTGTTTTACTGATTGGCTGGTAAGGTCGAATAGAGCGCCTATTACTTCTCTACAGTATAGGGGGGGGGGTCTAGTGCTAAGGATTATTAGTGCTTGCTGTGAGTTTTGAGCAAGTGCCGGTATGAAAAGTGAATTTGAGTGCTTAAGTTGAAAGTTTGTCTAGTTCCAAGGGAAAAATTGAAGAGTAGACTTTGTGGAGCCAGGAATAGTTATACCCTAACTAACCCGGCACGCAAAACCTTGCAAATGTGGGTTTTATAGCACGGAAATGAAAGAGAGAAATTAGCCCAAAATGGCCAATAAACTACTAATTTCTGGGCTGAAACCACTCCTCCAGGGACAGATAGGCTGCTCAAAGCTCCCTCTCTCACAGTGAACAGAGAGACTTCCTTCTATCCAAGTAAGGTATGGGCAAACGCAGAAACTTGTAACAGCCCTGAATTCAGCACTAACCTGAAAACTGGACTATATTAGCTTAGAAAGGTGGGAAAACAGGTATTTTTGTTTTTGTTTTTTCAGAAAATAAAGCAGATACAATAAAAAAAAAAAACACTTTAAATGCAGAGAAGTGGCTGTCACACTTGAGTGTGTAGCCTACAACAGTTAAACAGGTAATTTAAACACAAAAACGACTTTGTTAAAGTGCAGGCAATAAAATAAGTACAATACGTAGCTGAAACAAGCTTTTTAAATCACAGAAACTCTAGAAAATCGGCGTTTTAGGCGGAATTAGTTAAGGCAGCAAGAAAATGCAGAAAAATGATAATCACTCCAAAGTCTCTCTTTTGTATCTCTGCTGCTGTAGAACTCTGCAGGGCACTAGGCAGGAGCTTACTGAGCTGTATACCCATGTCCATTACTTGCCATGCTGGGACCATTCCCTGTAGCAACTGGATCCTTATCCTTCCTCCTCCTGCATTGTATAGGCTTTGGCAATCAACCCATATAGCCAAATGGCTACCTCAGCAGTGAGAATGATGAACATAGTATAGTTGTGTAAGCTGCACTTACCGTAACAGTAGATGTTCAGATTCCTCATTTTTGTAGTAGCCACTCCCCCCCCCCCCCCCCCCCACTACCACTGCCACCTCTTCTGAAAATAGTTAGTTTTTTGGAATGTAAAGTTTTTTATATGTTTTTTTTTTTTTTTAAGTTCAGAATGAGTAAGCTGTTTTTCTTCATGGGCAAGACAACCCTGAAGTATGTACTCTAGCTGGTGAGTTCCCTCCAGAGGGCTAGGCAGCCAGCAGTCGATTTTAGGTGTGGGAGGAAGCCGGAGCTTTGTGAACCTGACTGGTGGTTGTAACCTAGGCAGGGTGCTATCAAAAGGCTACTGCTGCAGTGAATTTGATTACTGTTAATGAAGCGCAATTTCCACAACTGTACTTTCTGCATCCCCTGCATCTTTCTGGTAACTTATTCTGTGCTCCTTCCACCTGCATAGGATCATAGGAGGTTACTAGGCTAATGGCCCTGGGGCCCTTACAAGCCTAGCCAAGAGTTTATTCCCAAAAAAGAAAGCTCAGTCAGCATCTGTTGCCTCTGTCAATGAGGGACAAAGGTGGAACCCCTGGGACAACTTTATGTTTTCCCATCCACTCATCAAGGTTGCGTTTGAAGAGGGCCAGTGAGGTACTCTCTTTGACATGTATGAGAAGTCTATTCCAGAGATGGGGCAGCCTCTGGGAGACTAACCTTGGTGTTGCATATTAGATTTAGGCCTATCGAGTGGGTAATGTGCAAGGAGGTAGACTTACGGATATAGAGCATCTCTAGTAGGGCAGGGTCCGTTATTGCCTTGTAGGCGAGACACAGATCACCTCTGAGCAATCTATGATACTGAGTAGAGTGATAGTGATTTAAGCCTGTCTGCATACGATGGGTGTTGGAGGCCATGGATTCTTTTTGTGAGGTATTTCTGTGGCCTTTCCAGTTGATTTTTCCTTTCCTATATTTTATTATTAGTATGTGGACTTTATCTATTGCATCTTTTTCTATATTTTACTTTGTAACTCCTCAACTGTTTCCTCATACCCATCTTTTCATCATCTGCTTCCACCCTTTCTTGCATAAAAACCTTTTCTCCCCCCTCATCTCCCTCACTCTTTCTTCATTAATTAGTGGACAATCAAATGAAAATACTCCTTACTTCCTCATTTCCTACAGTATGGTTTACATTTTTTTCCTGGAAAGTACAAACACCCCACACTGACCACACTTTGTATAATTGTATAATTATTGATTGAATGTGATTCATCCTCAAAGAAAAACATGTTTTTGACCATGCCCAGTACTTAACACTCCCTTTTTTCCATTTATTACTTTCTCATTAGGCACATGGTGCAATTTATTTTCTTTTTTTAAAGTTAGATAAACTTCCCATCTCCAGTCCATACTTTCCTTTAATTTACAACTTTTTAATATCATGCACATCTTCCCATAATGCTTCATGCTGCATCTTATCAAATACTTACATCCCTTACTAGTATTTTCATTTCTGCTTTCCTATTCATTACACCATCTACTGATCCTCTTGTCGTTAGTTCTTCACTTCTTTTTTTCCAGAAATTTTCATTCATTAGGTTTTTTGCCTTATTTAGTAATCTTTTTTCTACATTCTTCATAAACAACATTGTTTAATACTAGTGGTCTCCAATTTTTTTACGTCTGTTCCTTCTCCCCCTTTCCATGCAAATTTTATTGCACCCATACATATTTTTCATCCTTTACCTCCTTTTCAAACCGTTCATTCAACACCTCCTATTCTTTGTCATTCTTGCATATCCTTGTACATTAGATATTCATTTCTGTCTAAACCTGTAGCTGCTTCTCCACTTACTGTTTATAACATATTTTTAATTCTATCATTGTAATCTTTTCTACCATTCTCTTAAGTCTTCAGTTTTTTTAAATTCCATTTATGCTTCTTTGCAGTTTCACATATGGAAAAGGTTTCAAAATATGCCACGTAATTGTCTACATTATTCCTTTGTGTGTGTTAACTATACTTTCTTCATCATTCATTAACTCTCTCATTCCTCTTATTTTTTTTCTGACCACTCTAAGTATGGCACTACTTCTTTTCTGCCGTGTAAAAATATCTATGAATAACAATTTTTTAAATTTTATGTTGGTTAATTTCATACAGACTTTTTTGTTTTTTCTAGAAACTCTTCATTATCTACTATGCTTTTAAAGACCTGCTTACTGATTTCTTCATATTTGCCATTATCTTATATTTTCTTTGTCCTTTGCCATTCCAGTACCTCTTTTCTATATTTTTCTTTTAAACTAATCCACCAACTTGTCCGACCTTTGTAAAATCTTCTTGTGTTTATATGATCTAACCATAGTTGATAAACTATTTCCTTTACATACTTATTAAATCTGATCCATTAATTATTTTTATACCTCTACCTATTTATATAGCCTTTTTATTTCTTGAATTTCTATCCAAATTGCTACATGGTCTGAAAAACCTGTAATTTTAACTTCTTGATGTAATATCCTTAGACTCTCTGATACTGTAATCAGTTTCAGTTCTCAAATTGCTCCTTTTATATGTCCAATGTTTGTTTTTCCATAACTACATTTTACCATTTAACATTTCTGAAATGACCTTTACATCTGCCCCTTCTTTTCTTCTATGTCTTAAATCACAATTAGTCTCCCACTATTATTACTTGCATATTCACACTAACATAATTAAGTGGTTTCCTAAACATAATCTCTGTTTCTATAAAGTGTGTGCATAAAATGTAATTACCCTATATATTTGGTTCTTCCATCTTGTATCTAATATATTTAATTTCTAATACTACTAACATGTAGCCCAGAATTTCTATACATTCTTTACATAAAATTGCTATGCCTGAGCATTTTTTCTTCTGTGTTCCATGTAACCTTACCTTCCCATAAGCCATTTACTTGTAGCTTTTCTTCTGTTATTCTTATGTCTGTTAATATTATGATATCCATATCTAAAAATCTACACCACTCTAACACTCCTAACCTTCACTGAACATTCTTTATGCTATTCACATCTATGGCAAGGATTCTCACTTCGTGGAAAAATTTATATTACCTTTATCATTTTCCTTTTTTGTTTCTCCTATTCCTATGTTTTTAAATTTGTGCTTTCTCTCTATAACTCTCTTTCCAATAGAATTTCTTTTACTTTTAACCCTTATCCCTCTATCTTCCCTTTCATCACTTGAATTACTTAACTCTTCTTCTAACTCTCCTTTTTTTCTTCTTTTTTTCTTACTTTTTTCTCATTTTTATTTTCTTGTGTCTCTTCTATGTTATTTACTAAAGCAATTGCTCTTTCTTGGCCTATCTTTGTTTCTTGTGTGTTATTCTCTTTAACATTACAGTCCATCCATGAATGCCCAATATTTTTACATTTTATACATTTCAGCTCACATTGTTTTGCTTCATGAGCAACTTTGCCACAAATAAAGAATTTATTTTTGTCACAATTGTTAAATGATCATTTTTACCATACAAAACATGTCTTTAACCAGTCCCCTATTCCCCTCCACATTAATTACAAATGACAAATGTATTTTGTCATTTTGCATTTTCAGTACAGCACCACATTCCCCAGTCCTTAAATCTCTATTGCCATAAATATTTGTAATGTCCATTACATCTCCACACACCGTTTTTAAATAGTCTTTTAGATTATCTCTTTCAGCTTCAGTACAAAATTGTATGAATATTCTTTTAGTTTCTGTATTAAATGCTTGCATGACATATACGTTCCAAGGATTTTCATTCTTTTTTTTTTCATATTGTTCTATGAACTTTTCCATATACTGTGCTTCCTTAAAAGAAATGCAACAAAAAGTATCTTTATTAATACAATAAAATGCTCTTACCTCTGTCTCTGGGTTCAATACCCAGTGGTGAAATGATGCTGTCTCATACTTCATACATGTCCTGTTCTTTTCTGTTTTGATGCTTATTCTTATTTGATGCTTTCTTCTTACTTCTGTTTTATTTTCTTCTCTTCTTTCACCTTCTCTATAGTTTTCTTTTTCTGGTATGGCCACCAAAGCCACTATCATACTAGAGAAGTGGCCTGACTTAAGACCTAGTGGAGTGAGTGATGTACAGAGAAGCAGCTAACAGTTGTACTGCCACCTCCAGACTTGCCCAAAACACATTAGTCACCTGCACAAAGTATTGATCAGAACAGCTTGTACAATTGCCAAATGTGAGTACTGGGGTCAGAGAGTCTTGAGACACTCCAGGGAAGGTCAAAATGCATGAGTTGATGAGTACTGTACAGACTGTGGAAAGTGATTTGTGCAAACAGAGAGGTTGTGCAGTACAGTATAGTTTTGTATTTGGATGCATGTGAATATGATGTACATGAAAGCTATTTATGCACACACAGGAAGGCTACACTAAATATGGTATTGATAAGCTAGTGGGAGAAATAAATCCAACATTGATGAAAGCCTGCCTTTGCCTCCAAAAAGGCAAATAAGCAGCACTCATTTACAATGATTTGCTTTTTCCTTGGTGTTAATGGCTGTCCTCTGAGGATCACTTGCCTACTAAATCATCATTGTTCTGCTCCATTTGCAAGATGGACAGCAGTTAAGTGTAGGCTGTTGGGATGCCCCAGTAGCACATGTACCTTCCAGTGCCAGGCCTTAACTCTACTTTACATCCTGGGTAGGTCATGCTGGACAGGATATGATGTTTTCCAGAAGTTCACATGGAATGTTGGTGGCGCTCTCCTCAATCCTTCAGTTTTGATGCTGTACTTACTAGGTCATCCCTGTCCAGTTGTGATAAAAAAAAAGGGGGGGGGGGCATATCAGTTCCATACAAGGAAAACATGCTGTGTGTTTAACTCACACCATATAATCTGGCTGAAGCAGGAAGGGTATCCTTTTGGCATTGAAAATAGATGGTTTCTATGAAAGGAATTTACGGCAGCACTTTCAAGGCAGTTTGGCTGTAGCTCCATCACATGTCCAGTATTGCACACTGCAGTGCTCTGTAAGTTACAATGAATTTCCTGCTCATCATTGATGCCAATTCAGTGAAGCCACGGACAATGGCTGAGCGTCTCCTTTTTTTGACAAGGACATGGACTTCAGTCCTACAGAAGTATCAATCCCTTTCAGAAATGCAAAAAAAGTTGTCTTACCATAACATTCCATCAGTGTTGTCAATTTTCACTAATCCTTGGCCTCTGAACCAACTTGGCCATTTACTTCAGCTCCTTCCAAACTTTCAAGCTAGGTTGTACCCATAATGCTCCCCTCTAAATTGCCTCAGATTGAGTTTGCCTAAATTAGTGGCAGACAGTAAATAATAAACAATAAGAGATCAAATCAGATCTGTGTCCCTATTATGAAGCCAGTCTCTGAAAAATTTGATCCACTAAGAGTCTCAGGCCAGAGGAAGGAGGGGGGAATGTCAAGGATTAGTGAAGATTGACAACACAGATGGAACTTTATGGGAAGACATAACTTCTTTATCTGATATTGTCAATCTTTATGTAATCCTTGACTGTGGAACAGAGTCTCTAGCTGTCTGAATCTTGGGAGGTCTCACGGAAGAATATTCCTGAGCACCATCAACCTGAATAATGCACATCCCCTAGAGACCTGGTCCAGCTTGTAATGAGTGATAAAAATGAGGGATAACCATGTGACTGCTGCACAGATGTCATCTAAAGAAGCTCTGGCATGAAAAAACGCAGAAGCTGCTAGAGCTCTAGTTGACTAGGCTTTCACAGGGCATGGTGGGTGAAGTCCTTTTGAATGATAAAGGTGATACAATCTCTGAGCCATTTAGCCAAGGTAACCTTGGAAACTGGGTTACGTAAGGAAAGTGAGGAAAACGCAACAAACAGTTGGTCATATTTTCTGAAATCTTTTGTTCTGTGCAGATAAAAACTTAACTGCCCGTGAACATCTAATAAATGTAGAAAGCACTCTCCCTTATTGGAGAAATTAGGGAAAAAGACTGGTAGGTGCAAGGTTTGATTGATATTAGATTCTGAAATTAACTTTAGCAAGAAAGAAGGATTAGTCCTAAGGGAAACCCTGTCCTTGTTTAATAATTATCTAGGGGGTTTACAGAATAAGGTTTGAATTTCTGATACTCTTCTTGCGGAAGTGATAGCTAATAAAAACGTTTTCCAAGTCAGAAATTTTAAGTCACAAGTAGCTGATGATTTAAAAGGGGAAAGAGTAAGAAATTGTAGAACTGATGAGGGTAAATCCCATGGAGTAGTGGGCTCTTTAAATGGAGGCCTTAACATTAGGATTCCCTTCAAAAAAGCTTTACAAAGTTGTAACACCATCAAAACCAATATGGAAATAGGATATCGTGGCTAGATGGACCTGAATGGTAGAGGCTGAAGAGCCAGTTTGGTAAAGCACAGACAGAAAACCCAATACTTTATGCACAGGAGCTGCATAAGGGTCCAGATCATTAAGAGCCTATCTAGCAAATTTTTCCAATTTACTGTGGTACAGTTTCCTAGTAGGTTTGTTTTTTTTTTTTTTTTGTCTCTTTGGCTTTTCCTGGTTAGGGGTCACCACAGCAGAACTCCGGTCCGCTAATGATTGGCAGTAGATTTTTTTTTTATGGTGCGGAGTTGCCAGCCCGACGCCAAACCTTCAGCGAAGGCACGCCCATTCACACATGTCTTTTGGAGGCCACTCGACCGCTGAGAGGACATACAGACTCCACAAAAACAGAAGGCACTCCAACCAAGAATCGAATAGGAGAACCTCTTGCTGTGAAGCAACAACGCTACTGCTTTGTCAAAATGATTTGACAGATTGGTGAGGAAAGGGAAGAATGCCTGGCAATCATGGGAATTGGAGAAGCTATGCAGTGAGCTTGAGATTTTGGAGATTCAGATGAACCATACCTTCTGGTTGAGATAATAGATCTGGAGCCGGGTCCAGAATCCAAGGTTTCCGAAGTAGATGAGGCCATATGAAGGGAAACCAAACCTGTCAAGGCCAGAACGGAGCAATGAGGATTATTGTGTTCTCCAACCTTTTGGCTTTTTTTGGAAACTGGGATATTAGAGGAGTTGGGGAAAGGCATACAGAAGAAAGGGGGATAGTCGTGGAGAAAGTGAGTCTCTGGGTGACTTAGGGAGGGGGGAGTAGAGCAAACTAACTGCTGCACTTGTTCAGAGGAGCATGAACAGATCGCAGCAAGGTCGACCCCAGTGGTGGAATATCTCCTCCGTCACCACAGGATTGAGAAACCACTTGTGAGGCATTAGAATACTTCTGCTCAGTTTGCCTGCTATCACGTTGGCGCTCCCCAGTTCCCCAGAATGTGCATTGCCATGAGAAAGTGGTTGGAAGAAATCTCCCATTGCCAGACTGAGGGCTTCTCAACAAAATGGGTAAGATTGTTTCCTCTTTGTTGATGTACCAGACCACATGTCCGTTTGAATCGCCACTGTTCCCAAGGGAAGGACATTTTGAAATCCTTGCAACGCCAAGAGCACCGCCCTCCTCTATAGAACATTGATGTGCAAATTGGCCTCCTGTTGGAACCAAGTGCCTTGGACAGTCTTTCTCAGATAATGCACCCCCCCATCCGGGAAGCATCCGTGGTCATTTAGGCTTGGGGCTGTGCAAGGATGAAAGGGATGGCCTGAAAGAATTCCATTAGAATGGAGCCACCAAGACAGGTCTGGTTTGCAGCGATTGGTGATCAAGATGCGGTATGACATCTGATTTGTTAATGACCATTGGGAGGCTAAAAGCCATTGTAGAATCCACATGTGATATCTGGCCAAGAGAACTAGAGTTATAGAGGCTGCCATCAAGCCCAGCGCCTGTAGGATGAGTCTGGCTGGAATACTTTTGTTCTGAACTATATGGTTTACCTGTGATCTGATCTTTTGATGCCTGTTACTGGGAGTGAAGCAATTCCCATAAGTGTTTATTAGGGCTCTGATAAATTCCAATTGCTGAGTAGGTTGTAGATTTTACTTTTTGTAATTTACTGAAATGCCCAATTAAGTGCAGAGATGCAGGGTGTAATCTCTTGCCCGTTCTAGTTGACACCTGGTGGTAGCAGTAAGGAGGCAGTCGTCGAGATAAGGAAAAGGTCGAAATCCCTGCAGTCTGAGATGAGCTGCTACCACTGCCATGCATTTGGTAAACAGCCTGGGGGCTGTGGTGACACCAAAGGACAGTGCTTTGAACTGGAAATGACTGGCTGCTACCAGAAACGCAGGAATCTTCTGGAGCATTTGTCCATTTTTATATGGTAATACACATCCTGAAGATCTATAGAGCACATACAATAGTCTTTTTCCAAGAAAGGAAGTATTGACTGTACAGAGACCATCCGCAATTTGGCTTGCTGAACTGGCTGAGATCCAAAATGGGTCTCCAGTCCCATTTTTTTGGGCACGAGTAAAACCTGGATCCTCTTTGGTCTGGTGGGAGTTCCTGGTTGACCCTTTTGAGCAGTTTTTGAATTTCTGTGACTGCTGCTTCTCTATGACTGGGTGGAACATCCGGGAGTCTTTTTTTGTGTGTTTGGACTTGTGGAAAGGGGAGTGGTGTAACCTCTGTAAAGGATTCCCTGTACCCATTTGTCCAATGCTATCTGTAACCAGGCAGATTTGTGCAGGGATAATCATCCCCCGACTGCCTCCAGAAGAAGGCAGTCCAGGCCTCCATTCAGGAGTGCTGGTAGGACTTACCAGATAGAGCATCACTGGACCCCTGCTTCTGCGGGCCACCTCTGCCTCTAGGACAGCATCTTCCATTGTTACTTCACCCTCTGCCCTGGAGAAAGCCCTTGCCATACGAGTCCTGGAAAGGCCCTTGGGACTTCTTGAACCATAGCATCCTACTTGTCTGGCTGCTGGAGTAGGGACGTTGAGTGGAGAAGCATACTCCCATGGCAGAAAGTCTTCCCATCATTCTCACATCTGGCCAGTGTCTCTCTTACCTTGGGTCCAAAAAGGGATGTTCCGTCAAATGGAGTGTTGAACGAAGATTTAAATGGCTCTGCAGAGTCACACAAGCACATCCAGGCATGTCTCCTAATGGCTACACTTGAACCCGCTGCTCTTGTCATCCCTTCAAGTGTGTGGTCAGTTAGCCTCATGAACGAGTTGGAAATTGCTTTGAGGGTGGTGAGCTGAGAGGTAACTTTCTCGTACCCCTTACTGCTCCTGTGAGTACCTGACAGCTCTTTGATCAGATCTCTCTGCAGCCTGGTAAAGGGTGCCATGTAGTTCAAAGACCTGAGAGTGAAGGTTGATGAAGCGTAAATGCACTTCCCAAACCTATCCATATTCCTAGACTCCTTGTTAGGAGGATGGATAATAGGACTTTCCTTTGCAAGTTCTTTCTTTGTGGTTGCCACTGTCACCATGGCGTCTATGGGGGAGTACCCTTAGCCCAATGCTGCTCTTCCTTAGGGGCAGAAAGGATCAGGTCAGGCCTCTTGGGAATCTGCTCGAAGGAGTCGGGAATCTGCCAGGTCCACTGCGCCATCAATTTAATGAGCTCATCAGTGGGTGGAGATTTCCAAGAGACAGAGGGTTGGGCATGAAAAGCCTCCATGTATATGGACTCCGAGGAAGGCTGGAGGGAAGGCCAAGCCACCCCTGTGTTTATTTCCAGGATATCCTTGAAGGGAAACATCATAGGGTGACTTGAGGGAACCCTGTCTTTCATCAAAATCGGTATCCTCAGTGAAGAACTCCTCTGGGGAGTCTAAGTGCTTCCTCTTGCACTTTTCTTCGCAGGTATTTCCTCAGGAGGGATGTTTTAGGTAAGTATCCAAAGAGGAAACCACCAAGGTGGGTCTTTCCTGGGGCTTTTGTGCCCTCTGTCCCAGGGATGAAGCTGACGGTAGCTCTGGTCGAGGGGATGTAGAAGTTTGGCCTGACAGGGATGGCCAGGACTGGGAGTCCACAATGAACAAGGCTTTCTCCATGATCCAGAAGGCCAGCCACCGTAGAGGGATGGGAGCCCGGAACCAAAATAGACTTTCGGAGCTGTGGTCCCACCCAACATCGTGGAGGCGGCCTCCGAAGCAGAAGCTTGGGTCGAGCCAACGAATGCCGAAGCACTGAGGGGCATGGAAGGTTCCGCAAAAAGGTAGTCTAACCCTGCCCTTCAGAACCAGCAATGAAGTCCCGAACCAAGGAAAGCACCGGTTCTGATAAACTGGAGGAACTCAAGGCAGTTCTCTTTTCCAGAGAAGAGGGTCTTAACTGAGACCGTCTGAGCTGGGGAGGCCAGTGCCAGGAGCTCCAAAAACTCAGCTGGAGTCAGTGTCTCAAAGGAGGACAGGTCCTGGTGCAGAGTTGGCTGGGCACCAAAGACTGAGGTAATCCCCTCGCTGTCAAGAGCTGGTCCGCCAACCTCATGATGTCCAATTCCTAGAGGCTCTTAGTGGATCATACGGACAATGCCGAAGGAGACCTAGGCAGTCTTGGTTCAATGAGTCGACTAGTTGGTCGTTCCACAAATGGATCCGACCGATGAAGAATACTTTGTCCTATGTAAGCAGTCTGTTTCAGTACTGATAAAACTTCTGGTACCGAGGCTGTAGGTGTCGTATCAGAAGCAATAGTTGGTACCAAATCAGTCTTGCCTAATAGAGGAAAGAAAGGTACCAACTGTGGTACCCAGAAATACCTAAACAGGTAAAAGTACTAGTAATGGTACATAAGAGAAAAATCTGCCCCAAGTTAGATGAAAAAGGAAAAGATCACTCGCATGCACAGAAGAAAGAGAGGAGCAGGTAAAAAGACTAAAAGTATTTAGGGAGAAAAATATAGGTATATGAGAGAATTCGAGAAATCGGAGGAAAAATTTACTGTAAATACCTAGCACCAAAAAACAGAAAGAAACTACTGAACAAACTGCAGAAGTGTGCGAACCAAATACTCCACAATAAAACCACTGGTATGTTGATGCTGTAGAAAATGCTGGTAGTCTACAAAGTAAAGCAAAAATGTTTATTGTAAGACAATATAAAGCTGGTAAGCGCTTTCATCCTCAACAAAAGAGACCTTTTGTTGAGGACGATAGCACTTACCAGCTTTCTATTGTCTTACAATAAACGTTTTTGCTTTACTTTGTGGACTTACCAGCATTTTCTACAGCACCAACATATACCAGTGGTTTTATTGTGGAGTATTTGGTTCGCACACTTCTGCAGTTACTGTAAATACCTGCCAAAGCTAGAGAGAGGTTGAACATGTCTGACACACGAAGTAGCAAATGAGATCTGAGGTAATTTAGAGGAGCATTATGGGTAGAGCCTAGCTTGAGAGTTTAGAAAGGCGCAAGCTGAAGTAAACTGCTGAGTCGGTTCTGAAGCTTGGAACAGAGCCCACAGTCCAGGATTACATGAAGATTGACAGTATCAGATCAAATGTTATCTAGGAGCATCCAGTCTTTACTCTGGTTTCCTGTTCACCCCATCTGCTGATGGAAGACTCAGCTGTCGCTGTTTTATGTTCCGTGGAATGCCCCTGTTTTTCCTCTTTGGATGCCTTGGTGCTGCTCCTCAGGAAGCCACAAGACTAGAAGATAGACACAACCTCTGCAGCTCTTCAGCTGCCCTTTGTCTGGTATGGGAGAAGCACTGTTGCCAAAGGGACTGGGGGATGCACCTTAGCTAACCTGCTCTGCGGAGCTTCATCTGTGGGGAGGGGACTATCTTTCAGGCTGCTTTTTTTCTGGTGGGGGGACTCCCAGAAAAAGGAAAAATATAGATTCAATTCTTCTCCTAAAGCAGGTAAGGAGGATTGGCAAAGCTTTTGCTAGGGGATTTAGAGTCTTCTGCACTTCAAATGCCAAGTTTTCCCCTCAATTTAAAAGTAAGATATTTGTCTATCAAATACTGAATCCCAGTCTGAGGACAGGAATTTGACTTGGACTGTTTCTCAGGTTTTCACTCCACAGAATGAGTCTGACTGAGGAAAATTATTCTTCAGATTCCCTACCAAAAGTGTTTTTTCTGTTGTTGCCAGAATGAAGGAATTGTTTCAGTGGGAATGAAAAGCAGTGCCAGAATCTTGGCAAGTATGATTTGTTATAGGTGGATTTTCTTCAGTCTGCAGCTGTTCCTCCTATATTTCAAGCCTTAAAGGATTTGCCTGGCAGTCTCTCTTGCTTCAAGAAAGTCTGATATATAAGGTTTCTCAGTCCTGCTACTCAAATTCTTTTTTTTTTTTTTTCCAACACCAGGTCAGATCCTGTAGTAGTTTCATTGACAAATTACTTTCAGCAGCTAGCCTTATCCCATTGGACAAACTGGGGAAAGCCTTTGATAGGTTTTTGGAATAAAGTTTATACTTCCCATACATTGCCTTTCAGAATTGTAAATTATCAGGTTCATGTGTCGTAATTTTCTGCTGGCTTCCTTTGACTGTGGAAATTAATTGCTGAACTCCTTTTAGAAGCTAAAGCAGCTCTGAATTATATTGCATCAGTGTCTCAGGTAACCAAACATTCTTTAAAATGTTAATTATGACACTGCCAGTGACTGTATTTAGAGCACCTGCCACTTACTCTGGGATGAGATTTGCCCCGCTGCATTCCCAGAATTTGCCAGAGGATGTCAACATTGAGATCCTGAATGTTCCCCTGAATAAACCATCATTGATTGTTTGAATGCTGCTCCTGTGCTGATTACTGAGCTTTGTTGAAGACAAGTGTCCCATTGGGGTTTCTTGTCTTTTCTTCCTTTAGTTGTGGGACTTTACATGTCATCCAGAAGGTGAATTGTCAGTGTGGAGGCACATTCCTTAAGGATAATCACAAGCAGTGTCTCCTGTTTGGGTGCATCTCATGACTATGCAAAAGTGTTCTAGCTGTCAGGTGTTTGTCCCAAAGATCCTACATAGTCTCTCCTCTGTCCATTTACCTAGAGAACCAATGTCTTAAATTGTTGGCACAGGGTGCTAAGGTGGAATCTTCCTGTCCCAAAAGTCAGCCACCTGCCAAGAAAAAGGCCAAAAGAATCTGGGATAATTCGGCTGTTGCCCCTCCTCCTACGGACATCTGTCAAAAGGGTGGTGAAAGGCCAGAGGATTGCTCATTTTTTTTTTCAGATTCCTCTGCTGCAACCATATTGGAGGCTGGCTTTGATCAAACTTCTTGCTTGTCCTCTCAGGCTTTGCAGACGTCCAGACCGGATGTTGAAGGGGAACCTCTGCTGACTATTACAGAGGGGGATTCCGCAGATACTTGTTTGAGAGGCGATTCTTACTGTGAGTGCAAAGGTCTGAACCTCTCAGTTCTTTAGGGCAGACATTTCTCAAAAGAAAAAAACAAACTCAAGCAAGTTTCCCCTGCTCCTAAAGATCCCCAGCTTAAATGACAGTTTTTTTACTCGGGCATTGTTTAATGCACTGGAAGCCTTGAAGCCTCCCCAAGAAGATGTTCTTCGTGTTTCACTGTTGCAGTCATTACATTAGGGTAATCTACTGACAGGTTGCCGTCAATCGGCCTGATTAACAAAGTATTGGGTCCTGCGTCGGTTGCTGTCCCTTCTTCCATGATGTCAGGTCATCAGGGGTATAAAACATGAAGCCGACGCCATTACATCAGTCTTTCTTGCCATGCGGTCCCCAAAGCAGAAGCAGTTCGCAGGTGCCAGTCGGCCAATTCCTGAAATTTTCGTTTGAGTTTCAGAACCGAAGTCTTCAACTTAAAGCTAAGTACCCCCATTGGGGAAACTTTTTCTTCCTCCTTACCGATGTCAGTAAAAGTTAATTGCATTACTTGTGGAAAACAAATACCTCAAAGATTTTCATTTGTACTGTATTCCTTGTCTATCTATGCCCTGACCACGGCGTACCTTGCTGTTGGTTTTGTGCTTTATTTAATCAAAGGGACAAGGTTTCTATTCCAGACTTTTCCTGGTACCCAGAAAAGACAAATCATGGCATCCAATTCTGGACCTGTCTACTCTAAACACCTTTGTGGACATTCCAAAATTCAAGATGCTGACTCTTCACCAGTTACTTCCTATGCTAGGCAAAGATGCCTGGTTGGCAACTCTAGATTTAAAAGAAGCATACCTGCACATCCCAATCAGGGAATCTTGCAGAAGATACCTAAGCTTCAAAGCAGGCTACTTGCATTATCAGTTCTCTGCACTGCCCTTTGGCTTGTCTACTGCACCCAGGGTATTCACAAAGTGCCTGGCTCCAGTAAATTGCATTTTACAGGCAAAGAAATATTCAGATATATCCATACCTGGACGATTGTCTAATTCAGGCAGAAAACCAGGGCATACTTGTAAATCATCTGGCACTTGTAAAAAAGGTTCTTACTTGTCTGGGGTACACCATAAACAAAAATAAATCACAACTTTTACCCTCTCTACAGATTACATTCCTGGGTGCAAGCTTGAATACAACTTCCCAGATGGCTTTCTTCATGCCAGAGAAGCAAATTCATTTGGTAACTTACTTCAAACAAGTGGCCACAAACCCTGCTATCTGTAAAACAAATACTGCAAGCCTTTGGGTTCGTGGCTTCCTGCATTCTTCCAATTCCATATGCAAGACTGAATATAAGGAAACTACAGTGGTACTTAAAAAGTCAATGGAGTCAGCATTGTCAAAGCCTGGAAACAATGATCCCTATAGGATTGGAGGGTGGCCTAATGGTTAAGGTGTTTGCCTTACAAGCACAAGGTGCAGGGTTTGAGTCTCACAAGGGATAATTGGCTAGGCTTAAAATGGCTTGCAAGGGCAGTTTGCTTAGTACTAACCTATGAATCATACCTTGCCTACACCTGGAGTTCCTATGGTGGGCAGAGGCCTACCACCAAAACAAGGGACTGCCATTCACACTACCCCCTGCCACCCAAATCCTAACTACAGATGCATCAGACTATGCATGGGGGGCTCACCTGGCAGGGAAGTGCTTTCAGGGCAAATGGAACCCAAATCAAAAGCTAACATATCAATCACAAAGAAATGTTAGCTGTACAGAATGCTGTGACAGCCTTCAAGGACTACATTCTGCCAGGGCAATTAATGGTAAAGACTGACAACACCACAGTTGTGTGGTACATAAACAAGCAGGGGGTACACATTCCTACCCCCTCTGCAGACTAGCCATGGCATTGTGGAACCTTGAGCTACCAAGTGCACCTACAAGCTCAATTCCTGCCAGGAAAATTGAATACACTGGCAGACAGACTAAGCAGAAATCTCATGGACCCACATGAGTGGAAACTGGAGCCACGGATTTTCAACATGTTAAGCAAATGGGGGAGCCCAGACATAGATCTATTTGCCTCCCCCCAGAACTACCATTTGGGCAAGTTTTGCACAAGGACTCCCCACAAAAAAGCTTGGAAAGTGGATGCTCTGTCCTTCAGCTGGAAAAACCTATCAGTCTACGCCTTTCCGCCTCTGCTCTCCAAAGTTCTGTTAAAAGTCAAGCAGGACAAACCAAGAATGATTTTGATTGCTCCAGACTGGCCACGCCAACACTGGTACCCACTCCTGCACAATGTGTCACAAATATCTCCATGGCACCTGCCTCAGACACCTTCCTTGCTGTCTCAGCAAAAGAACCAAATTCTGTACCCTCAGCTTCCAACATTGAACCTTGCAGCCTGGCTAATCACTTAAATTCACCCTTAGCATCCCTCAGCAAACATGTGATGGATGTCATCTTGGTGGCGAGAAGACCTAGTGCTAGAAAATCTTATGCTGACAAATGGAAAAGGTTCTGTGCCTGGAACCAATCTTTGGGGATGAGCACAACAGCGCCCAATTTACCTCAGATTTTGCAATACTTAACTGAGATTCTTCAAAAGGGCCTGTCTTTTTCCTCTATTAAAATCCATGCTTCAGCTATTTCAGCTCACTGTAACACAGAACCACCCCTCTTTTCTCATCCCCTGCTCAAGCAGCATCTCAGAGGGGCAAAGAAATTGAGACCACCCAGGAGAGCTGCTGCCCCTGCCTTTGGACCTTAACTTTGTTTTGGAGAAGTTCACTCTACCTCCTTTTGAGCCAGCTGCTACTGCAGACTTAAAATTTCATTCTTGGAAAACAGTCTTCCTTTTAGCGATCACTTCAGCTAGAAGGATATCTGAATTGCAGGCCTTTATGTCAGTTGGAGTATCATCTTTCATGTGGACAGGGTATCTTTGAGGATCAATATATCCTACATGCCCAAGGTGGTTTCCAGTGTGGCTCTTAATCAGTCCATTCATTTGCCAACCTTCTTTCCCAATCCACAGAACAAAGGGGAATGGATTCTGCATTCCTTGGACGTGCACAGACAACTTAGATTCTACTTGGACAGAACTAAATTTCGAAGAAAATCTGAACAATTGCTAGTAGCATTTGCTGCCGGGGCAGAGGGGAAGGAAACCATTTCTAAATGGATAAACCATTGCATTCATTTCTGCTATAAGCACCATGGAAAACCTATCCCCCAGGGGATCAGATTTCACTCCACCAGGGCTGCATATACTTCTGCAGCCTTTCTCAGAGATGTCCCTACCCAGGGATATTCTAGAAGCTGCTACCTGGAGTTCTTTACATACTTTCACCAAGCATGATCACTTACCAATTTTCTCTAAATCCAGAGCTGGCTTTGCCACTGCTGTCTTGCAGGGCCTTATAGCTGGTCCTAATGCTGTATAAATTCCTCCTCCCAACCATAGCTTTGGGAATCTACCCAAATGTAATGACTGAAACACGAAGAACATAGTACAGTTGTGTACTTACCATAAATGTAGATGTTCAAGTATATTCACTGTTGCAGTCCTGGTTACCCTCCCTCCAGCCCCCTGTTTTTCTCTGACTATACCTCTACTTTCTTTTCTATGCTTAAAAGCCTTTTTGGTGTATTTGCTTTTGGTTGGAGGTATATATTTGTGTGTGTTAATTTTATTTGCTCCCCATTTGGGGGGCACCTGACATCTGGGGCAAGAAAAACTGATGTAATGGTGTTGGCTGCGTGTTTTATACTCCAGATGACGTGACGTCATGGAAGAAGGGACAGCAACCGACGCAGGACCCAAGACTTTGTTAATCAGGCCGACTGAGGGCAACCTGCCAGCAGATTACCCTAATGTAATGACTGGCAGCGGTGAATAGACTAACATCTACATTTATGGTAAGTGTACACAACTGTACTTTTTTGCTCCTGCTACCCCATTCAAGAGGCCCAGAGAACAGGATGCCTCTGCAAACTAATTGGATTTTGGGAAGAGTCTTTGGCGTAATCCTCTCGGATCCCTTCTCCTTTGGATTATGGCTGAGAGGTGAAGACTATTAGCTCAGACTCTCCCCTTAAAGTACTCTTCTTCGAGGACACTATTTCTCATATGATGGAATTTTTAAAATGGGACTGTTCACAGGTTTCTGACATTCAAAAGAGGTATTAACTTTTCCAGCTGGAGTCCCCTAAGCCTTCTGCTATCCCTCCAGTCTTGGCTGCCCTTTTATGTACCTTTTTAGTTTTAGCAGCTTCTGTGGCCCCTGATTCTCAACCTCCAGCCCTTAATGACAGGTTTTACAAGGTGCCTGATGTGTAAGATTCTCCAAGTGTCCTTGTGCTGACCCTTATGTAGAGTCTGTTTCTTCTGACGAACTGTCTTTTGCCCTCTACTAAAGTACTTTCTTCTGATACAGACAGTACAGCTATGGAATGTCTGGGCAAGAAGGTACATACTGTTGACACCTTGACCTTTCGGGCTATTAATTACCAGACCAATATGACCAGGTATTTTTCGGCCCTCCTTTCTCAGGTTTTCCAGGCCATCTCACACCTTCCTGATTTTGGAAGGAAGGCCTTATCCCTTTCTTTACTAGGCTGTACTTCTCTAGTAGCCTCCCACTCTGTTAGATATAGTTATGATGCAGCTGATTCTTCTTCTGTAGCCGCTGCTTTTGGTTCCATTTTGAAACGTTGCTCTCTACTTAGTCTCCAGCCTTTGCCTTGTCATAATAAGGCTAAATTGTTGGATGCCCCTCTTGATAAGAACCTGTTTGGTTCTGCAGCTGATGAGTCCTCAGCTGTCTCTACAGGATAAAGGTAAAGCCTTGCAGGGGACTTTCAAGATGGCTGCACATTGAATAACAACTTGAATCTAGCTATCCCAGTGTGAAAACAAACTCAGCAGAGAAGGCTAGTAAACTTGTGTTTATTGGTAAATTTCATAACTGGCTGGTAAGTGCACTGCCTGGATGCCAGGAATAAACAAATGCAGAAGACCTGGAAAGAAATCGGCTATAATAAGTGAGGATGAAATGAAGGGGAAAGTTCTGCAGCTGGTCAGCAAAAAGCAATACAACCTTCAGGTACGACTTCCAGTAACCTACAGGAAGATTACATCTGCATACAGACCTGGTTAAAATAAGCAAAACACTAATGGAGTATATCAACACAAACAAAAATCTGGAAAAATGGAAGCTTTAAACGGATATTCAGATGAGATGATAAAGCTGCAAAAATCAGAGGTTGAAATAAAGAAAAGGCTGGCTGAATACGAGACTGCTCAGGAAGCGATGTTTAAAAAATTAGAATTAGAGGACGGAGCATGCTGGGAAAAGCTGAGATTTTCAGATATACCAGAGAAGCTGGAAGGAACAGACTGCATTAATTTTATAAAAGCACAAATAAGCAATTGGACTGGTATTCACAGCAGGAGTTGTTAGTTGAAGGGGCACATCGTGTGTATGCTGCAAACCTGGCTATAAGAAAGCAACCTGGACCTTTAATAGTAAAGATGCAATACTACCAGCAGGAGTTGTTGATTCTAACAAAATTGTGGCAGAAGGACAAGTATAAAAGTGGGAGGCAGCAGAGTGGGGAGAATGATTACTCGTGCACAAGACAGAAGAGGAGAAAATTTATTCCACTTCCGGGAATGTCAAGATGCAGGTGTGGGATTCAATCTGTAGTACCCAGCTGTCTTCAAGGTATTCTTCCGTGGAGGGACAGAATAATTTTTTTTATGAAGTACCCACTAAGGAGTAAATACAAAAGTTTGTCCAACAAAACGTAAGCTGTGAAACAGAAGGAGATTCTGCATCTTGTTGTTCTGGTAATAAAAGACCCCAGAGGGGACTGTACCTTTGAAACCCTTTCAAAATTTTCAGTGGAAAATGGAGAGAAGGAAAGGAGCACAAGAGTGAACTAGAAGAATCAATAGTAAGTTGGAAATGAAGCAGAGAGAATTTTGGAAATGAACAGTAATAAAACCAGTAACTTAATATGGGATTGCCAATAATTTTGTTTGTGAAATATGACCGAACAAGAAAATCTGGAAATACTGAACTTTTTCAGACTTTGTTGGACTTGTGGGGGACTCTCTAGAATATGACATACTTCATGTCATTAATGTTTGGAAAAGTGCTTTGTGGAGAGGAAGAGGGGGGGGGAGAAAGCTAACTGTAATTAAAGATTGTTCTTTCTTAGTGCCAATTTTGTGGCATGTGGCTTTCTTTGCATGCTATAAAGTACATTTTTTCAGTTATCCTTACGTGTAATGGGGATTGTAAACAGGTGCTGCTGTTTTTTGTTTTTTTTTTTCTCCTTTTTCCCTTCTCTTGGTTCTTTGGTTTTAAGAAATGCAGGCACTTCAAATGTACTAAAAAAAAGCCAAGTTAAAAAGCATGACAAAAGAAAAAATGTGCTTTTTTCTCATTCTTGCATGAGAAAATGACTGGATTTTTAGATTTAGTAAAACGTTTTAAGAGCGCAAGTAAATTAAAAAGAACACTGATTATGAGGCTGTTTTTCCTAGCAAATACATGTAAGCTCAGTAACAATTCTTTAGCTGGCCTTCATGTTTCCATGGAAACGATCTAATAGTGCCTGGTTCTTAGGTCTCCATGGAAACAATCTGATAAAGACAAACCGACTACAGTCTGGTGGAGAGTGATTGGCTGAGGGGAAAAAGAGAACTTGGCTAAGTGGTAATGTCAGAAAGCATTCAGGACTTTTCCCAAAGTAGATAATGTTCTTTAAAAGCATCCAGGGGTCTTCCCAATGTAGTTAATGTTCTCTGAAAACATTCAGAGATTTTCCCAACTGGGAGAGCTATAAAGACAAGACAAAACCAGTCAGCACTTAGAAGCATAGGCTGCGCCATGCATCTTAATGTGTCACAAAAGGAGATACTGCCAGCACAGATAGGTGGAAGTTTGTGAATAATTATATGTCATTGGTTAATATTGAAATGATTTATATAAGATGTGTTGCAGATGTATTAGAACTGTATGTCGTTTATATCAGACTGCTGGTACAGAAGTGTGTGTTGAAAAGGTTTCAGCAAAGTGCTTTTTAAATTGTAACAAGTGTGTGCCCTACTGGAAAAGAGCAGAAATGTGCATGCACTATTGTAACTGTTTAAATGTATATATTTTAACAGTGGAGACTGGAATACAGGAGGTTAACATTGGTCTAGTAAAATTTAGAAAAACAACTGAAATTAAATTACTTCATGGCTAGGCCATAAAAAGACGGTATCTTTTAGTTT
Source organism: Protopterus annectens (assembly GCF_019279795.1). NCBI lineage: Eukaryota > Metazoa > Chordata > Ceratodontiformes > Protopteridae > Protopterus > Protopterus annectens. The sequence continues at coordinate 979,247,458 of NC_056743.1, forward strand.
CAGTGCAGCGGGAGACCATGTCTGCTCTATGGAGTCTTCTGTATTGTCTTTAAAGTGAAATAATTGCTAGTTTTGAAATGTGAAAGAATACAATTGTTTTATGTCTTCCTGTGTCTGCCTAAGATCTGAGGCCTATGTATTTTCACAGGTAGATGCTAAATGCTACCAGCTGCCATCGGTGTTGTTTTGGGCCTAGGAACTAGGAGTCAGATGACAAGAAATGACATCCTGCAAGCTATACCAGCAGTAATATTTGAGATATTAATTTGAGAATTCTCTTAGTGAGAGAGCGTTTTTTATTCTGTCTTTGACCCGACAACAACTAGAAGATCAATTCACCACATCTGCCTTGCTCTGATGAAGCAAGTTACTTAGGGAATAGTATAATTCTCTTAGATTCAGTCAAGAATATAATGAAGCATAGTTTGTTTTTTTATTATTTATTTGAGACTGTTCTGCAAAAATATTTCCTGTGATTTTGAACTATGATGTCACTGTAAATATATATTTAATATTGTCTTGTTCTTTTATTTATTAAATATATTTAAACCTTTCATTGTGGCTGATCTGTCTAGAGATATTTAAGTTCTGAGAGTACTTGCATATTTATTTGATAATGTGTAGGCCACTCTTAATAGCCTTGCTCTTGGTAAACTACCTTTTGCATTAATATTACACAGTAAGAGTGGACACCCTTTGCTAAGGGCCTTAAAGTAGCTGATAAAGGAGTTGGCTGGTTTTAGTGACAACTACGTTATAGTCTGGGTAAAAGGAGGCATAGCTAGCAAACCTGTGCCAGCCTTTCCCAGGTGTGTGTGTAACGTAAACCTCAGTGTGTGGGTCAGCTATTTGGGCAGGAACGCAAAGCACTGATTGGATAAAGAGGGTGCTGGAGGTCTTGGCTTGGCCATTCAGCTGTGATCTCAACTCTGTAGCTGTGCAAGTGGGGTTCTTATTGGGAATCTGGAGAAAGAGGAAGGAATCAGTCCTGGAATGACAGTGGTCTCTGTGTGCTCTTAAGGGAAATTGCATTTGATGCAGAAAGCTGCATCTGGAAATACTGTGTGGGTACATGTTATCCTCTCAGTTTGCATCCCCCACTGTTGCCAGTGGTGAGCATTGAGGCTCCTTGATTACTGCTCCAGTCATGGATCATCACAGCATGGATGAGGTTAACTCAAGTCTGTGTGTGGCTGTCAGTTTGAGACTTTTGTTCCTATTAGAAGGGCAAAACTTCAGTATTTGTAGGTGTATATACTTTTGTATGTTAGTATTAAGTTAATAGGTTTTAGGGGGGTTTGGGGTGTGGGGTTTTGTTTGAGGGTTTCAATAAAACAAAAGGTTTTACAAGATGCGACATACGCTCAAGTGGGTATGACAAGAAACAACTGTATAAAAGTTCAGCCTGCCAAACAGTGCATGCGTGTAACACAAAAGCTGGAACTAGAGATTTAACAAAAATGGTGTTGTACATAAAATATGGTAATTTTTTAATACAATGCATTCTTTAATGTCTTTAAATGTAAATGGCTTCACAGATGAATACAAACAAGAAAGAGTAGTGAACTATATTAAAAATGTAGAGTGCAAATAGCTATGTTACAGAAGACATGCTTAAAAAGAAATGAACATGTGAATTTGATAAGGAAAGGTTTTTCAGCAGAATACCTGGGACAAGAGAAAAGAGGTGTGCTTATATTAATTGAAAGATGAGATCCAATAATGATGGAAGAAGATAAAGATAATGGCTGACTTGTAGTGCTAAGGGGCTACTGGCTAGGGAGGAGGATTATACTGGCATGTATTTACATTCCATCTAAAACTGCTGTAATGGTGCTAAAGACAATTCTGGGAGAAATAATCAGATATTCTGTAGTCCTATCTCACCGTCATTCTTACATATAGGATCGGCTCCGACTCGGCCTATTTACAAGTTGGAAGTCTTCTAGTTGGCTCGTGGCTAGGTAGGTATCCCATGGTGCACCAGTACAATCCCCAGATCTCGTTTGCCGTGTCGATGAGTTCGGTTGTGCTTCTCTTTGGCTCTGGCTAAGTTTTGCATTTATTCAAAATTTATTTGAAATTTTTTTGACTGTTTTAGTCGAAATGTTATATCATTGTTTAGTCATAGCATAGTTGCAATTTAGAATAGTTGGTCTTTATAATTGCGCCATTTGTGCGCGATCTCTTGGTACATTGGCCTTTTGGCCTCATAGTATTGGTATCCTGTGTGTTCTTTTTCGTGTTAATAGTTAGTATTTGTAGGCGCCTTTGCGCTCAGACTGTGTTGTTATTAGGCATAAGTCATTTGCGTTCCTGCTTGCTAAATTGTTACCGTTGTTAACAGAACTAGGTTCTGTTTTATTTCCTTTGTCATAAGTCTGAGTTTTTTTTGCAGATTCCCACTTGCTACATTGGTTAGTGTTGTTAACAGAACGAGGTACTGTTTTCTTGTTGAGTATTTTGGTAGTTTACTCTCTATTCCTGTTTGAGTGTGTGACTTTTCTGGTTATTTTAACTTTCACTAGGTCTGTTTTAATTAGAAGACGTAGTTTTTCCATTTCCTTTCCTGCCCGGGCTAGGCCTGTTTAAGTTAGAGGACCTAGTCCTCGTGGTGTCTTTCCCTTTCCTGCAGGGCTAGGCCCATTTAAATTAGAGAACCTAGTCCTCTCCTCTCGTGTGTGTGTTCATCTCTGTGAGAATGTTTAAAGAAAGTAAGTACCATAAGCCATCTGGCTTTAAGAAGTGTATTAAATGCTCATAGAAGTCTATAACGGATGGCCACAGTAACTCCATTTACTGTTTGGGCGCCATCCATTTACAGGAAACTTGCTTATTTTGCCAGTCTTTCAGTGCTATCTCGGCGTGTCAGCAAGGGTGAGTTTGGATCCTACGTCTGTCTCGGAGCAGATGGCTCTGGCACTCAACGGCATCCTCGGAGCCGGGGAGGTCTTCGGAGGTGGTGTGGTGGTCAGCATTCGAGATGGAGTGTCCTTTCCCAATCTTTAGCTCCAACCAGGGGTACCAACATTCTTCCCCCTAGGCACCTACTTCTGTCAGCTCCTACTCTCTCCGTGGACAGCAGAGACCCACAGCCTCAGGAGCCACTGGCCGGTGGCCCCCACTCTTCTGAGACCTCCCCGGAATATCCTTCCAAGGAGCCCCCATGGAAGAAGACATGTAAGAGGAAGCATGTAAACTCCTAGGATGAGTCCCTGACCTCTGACACTGATCTTGAGGAGTCAGAAGGGTCCACCAAGTTGTCCTCTGATGTCACCTTTGTAGACATCCTGGAAAGCCTTAAACAGAGGTGCAGCTGGCCTACTGTCACCCCTTCTGATGTCAATATATCTGAATGCTTTTGGGTCTCAGCTTTCAGCCTCTTGGGTTTCTCCACCCTTCAAACTGATGGAGCTAGTAAGTCAAAAGGTGTGGGATACTCCTGATGCCATGGAGATAGTCCCCAGGAGACTGAATAAGTTTCTTTCTGCTGCCCAAGAAAAGGATTTTTTGTCTAAAGGTGTTCCCTGCTCCCCAAGAAAAGGATTTTTTGTCTAAAGATGTTCCTGTAGATGCCATGGTGTGGCGTCGGCCACTAAGAAGGAGCTAGCTGAGACTTCTGTCCATCCTCCGAATAAGGAGTCTCAAACAATGGACAGATACAGGAAGCGTATCTTCATGTTCCCGTAAATGCCATGGTGGTGGCGTTGGCCACAAAGGAGCTAGCTGAGACTTCTGTCCATCCTCCGAATAAGGAGTCTCAAACAATGGACAGATACAGGAAGCGTATCTTCTCTTCAGCGGCATTTACCCTTAGATCACTGAGCTACCTGACTCACTTCACGAGGCTTCAGAGAGATCTCCTTAAATAATTAGGAGATTCTCTACAAGATACATGTACTGAGGGAGTCCCTGACAAGGTGTCTGCCCAGTTGTCCACCGTGAGCTCATCGTCAACTCGTCCATGCGGCTTATTTCGTATGCAGCTGATGGAGCGAGTAGAGCAGCGGGTTCAGAATTTCCCTAAGGCTTTATTCCTGGATGCGTTTGTGCAACTTTGTGGAACCGTTGAAGTCTACCTTTACCAATGTCCTCTTTGGTTCCTCATTGTTTGGATCCAAGGTAAAGGACACTCACCCGGTGTGAGCAAGAAGGAAAAATACTCTCTGCCATGGGAGTACGTTTTACTGTTCCCTCTAGACCATATCCTAAGGGTCAGAGGGGCAGTAAAATGTGGTTCAAGAAGCCCCAGAGGTTTTTCTAGGATGCACAGGGTGACTCCTCCTTAAGAGGAGGAGGAGGAAATGGCAGACCTTGCCTTACAGGCAGGGGCGGTCTGCAAAACCAATTAGATTGTGATTCCTTTTGGGGCCGGCCTTACGAGCGCTCCTGATGTGGGGCCCAAATGCGCTTCTCGGGGGCCGGTCAGGGGTCGTATTTCTTCAAGACAAGTGGGTACAAAGAATTATTGCCAGAGGTTATGTCATACCCTTTTCTCTTTCACCCTTTGTTCTCAAAAATATCCTGGATGTTCCACCTGATCACAGGGATCAGGCAACTGTGGAGGTCAACAAGTTGCTGTCAGAGAGTCATCCAAACCATCCCAGCAGACAAATAGGATCCGGAACTTACTCCAGATTCTTTTTAGTGTCAAAACGTACAGGGGACTGGAGGCCTATCTTGGACCTAAGCAGATTTAATGAATCAGTACAGAAGGACAAGTTCTGGATGGTGACACTACAGTCTATACTCCCTTTATTAGGGAAAGACAATTGGATGTGCTCAATAGATCTCCAAGACGCCTACTACCACATAAAAATGGACAGGGCGTCGAGGAGTCATCTATGCTTCCAGCTGGGAAGCCAGTCATTACCAGTTTCGTATTCTGCCCTTTGGTCTCACCACAGCCCCCAGGGTGTTCACCAAGTGTATGGCAGTAGTGACAGCTCACCTGAGACGTCGAGGATTCCAGATGTTTCCGTATCTGGACAACTGGCTATTGACCGCCCCCACCAGGCATCTACTACTTCAGACCAGACCAGGGATGCTACCATTCAGCTTTGTGCCCAGCTGGGAGTTTCAATTAATTGGAAAAAATCTGCCTTATTGCCCTCTCAATCTGTGATTTTTATAGGCGTAGAGATAGACACAGTAGACATGTTGGCTTGTCTTCCTGTAGAAAGGGTGCAGAATCTGGTTCTTCAAATTCAAAGACTATTCTGCAGCTTCTAGGGACCATGGCTTCCACCATATTACTAAGTGCCACTAGCCAGACTATGCATGAGGATTCTTCAGTGGCTCCTGTCGTCCCAATGGTCTTTTCAGCACCTGCCATTATCTCATCACATTCTACTGACAGACTCTTACAAGAAAGACTTCCTTTAGTGGACTCCACCAAGTCAATTAACTACAGGCACTTCATTTGTTCCTCCTCAACTCATTGCCGCTGTGACCACGGATGCCTCACAGGGTGGGGGGCATTATCTAGGCAGGGCTGTCCAAGGCACATGGCAAGATCACGAGGCTCACCTGCATATCAATATTCTAAAGATGGGGGCGGTGCTCCTGGCGTTGCAAGCACTTCACGACCTTCTGCCTCTGGGGACTATCGCAATACAATCAGATGTCGGTAGTATGGTATATCAACAAACCGGGTGGAACCAGATCTTACCCACTCTGTCAAGAGGCCATTCGAGTTTGGAAATGGGCGATATCTTCCCAGCATTTTCTGGTGGCAACGCACATTCCGGGAACAACCAGCGTGATAGCTGACAAGCTCAGCTGGGCAATCCTGATGCCTCATGAGTGGTCTCTGAAACAGTGTAACAGATTTTCCGCAGATGGGGACAGCCTAGCTGCAATCTCTTTGCCAGCCCAATCAGTGCCAAATGCAGCAGCTACTTCTCCCTCATCCCCCCTCAGGGGGAGTCACCAAGAGATTCACTTGTTCACGATTGGCCCCTGGGTCTCCTTTATGCTTTTCCTCCCTTTCCTCTCATTCCCAAGGTTATTCAGACAGCAAAACGGCTGGGAAGCAAACTTATCCTCATTGCTCCTTACTGGCCTTGTCAGGTTTGGTTCCCTTTCCTCGGGCCTCTTCTCCCAGATGATCCTTGGATTCTTGACCCAGTTCCAGACCTGTTGACTCGCATGTCAGGTTCGCTTCACCCCTCCTTACACACCCTCAATTTGACAGTGTGGCTGCTCCAGTTCCATCCTTAGGCTTCACGAGTTCTCAACCTCTGTGACTCCTATCCTTGCGTCTTTTCATAAACCTTCTACCAGGAGACTGTATTCCAGTAAATGGAGAATATTCTCTATATTGGTGCAGAAAATGAATGTTGACCCTTACACTGTCTCCATGCCAGTGGTTTTGGAATTCCTGTCTCAGCTTTTTCACCAGGGATCTGTGGTTGCCACTGTCAGTTCAATTGGCAGCGTTTTCAAATTTTTATCTAGGCTTTCTAGATTCTAATATGATGTCACATAGGCTGTGCAAAACTTTCCTTAAACGTGCCACCTTGTTAAGACCCCCACTTCAAGAACCTGTTGCCTCCTGGGATTTTTACATTTTGTTATCCAAATTAACTTCTCTGCTCTGAGCCTTCTCATTCATCCCCTTTGAAATTCCTGTCTTGGAAGACTTTGCTTCTGGTGGCTATTGCGTCGACCAGACGGATGGCAGAATTACAGGCATTGTCTATGAAACCCCCTTACCTGATTTTTCACAAGGACAGGGTGTCCCTTTGTACTAATCCTTCCTTAGTCCTCAAGGTCTGTTCCCATGCCACCTTGAACTAATCCATATTACTTCCGGTGTTCTTTCCAAATCATTCCAATGCAGTTTGAATACAGGTTTCATCAGCTGGATGTCCATAGACAATTGTTTTTATTTGCACCGAATTAAGGAAATCAGATCAATTATTTCCTTTTCCAAATCCAGGTCAGGCTTACCAGGTTCCAAAGTAACGCTCTCTAATTGGATTTCTAGCTGTATCGCTTACGTTTACAACTCTGAGGGTAGACCTTTACCTTTTAAAATCAAGGCTCATTCTACCAGATCTCAGTCTACCTCTGCAGCCTTTCAAGCCAGGGTCCCACTTAATATTTGTGTAGCAGCAACGTGGGCTACCCCTCACACTTTTATTACTCATTACAAATTGGATTTAACTTCCAGGAATAGGGTGCCTTTTGGTTCCATGGTACTCAGGAGTATTTTTCCTTGAGCCACCCAAGAATAAGGCGCTAGGGATGCTGTCCCATATGTAAGAATGAAGGCGAGATAAGACTGCAGAACATAAAGAAGTTATTTACTCACCATAACATTCCATGTTTGTAGTCCATCTTGCTCTTCATTCTTACGAACCCACTCACCTACCCCCATCCTGGAAGTACCTGGAGTCAGAAAAATATCTTTTTTTTTTATGGAGACTTTTAGTATTGGTTTCTTTTGTATATTTATTGTCTCTCCTAGTTAGCAGCAAACAAGATCTGGGGATTGAACTGGTGCACCATGGGATATACCTACCTTGCCATTAGCCAACTAGAAGACTTCCAGCTTGTAAATAGGCCGAGTCGATCCCATATGTAAGAATGAAGAGTGAGATGGACTACAAACATGGAATGTTATGGTGAGTACATAACTTCTTTTTTTCAGCAAGGAATGTTACTTATAGGTGGAGACTGGAACTTGATTTGCAGCAGTGAGGATGTGTCGGGGGGGGGGGGGCCAGAAGGGAAAATATAACGAAGGAGGGTAGATTTTTGAAGAAATTTATGAAAATATTTGGCATGGAAGATGTGAATTCAGTAATAGGAAATATAAAAACTGGGCTAGGCTAGACAGAATTTACATTTCGCAGGAACATTTGCATTTAATTGAAGGTTTTGATACCCACCCAATTACTATTTCAGATTGTGCACTAATAGCTAAAATAAAAGCACATGGTAATGAAATAAAAACGAGAGTGGTGCTTTCCTACATATCTCTTGAGAAGAGGAATTTAAGGAATGGGTAATGGAGATTATTCAGGAGCAGTTTTCTTCTGAAAATATAGCTAGGGAGTTAGATAAAACCAATGTGAAGTTTAAAAATAGTGCGGAAATAAAAGAAAGGGAGCTATGGTTAAGAAGTAACAAGAATTCTGTAGAGAGACTGACAAATGTGAAAGTATTGCTTAAAAGACTGCTGTTGAGCAACTGTTTTTTTTGATAACACTAGCACAAAAATTGTTAGCACAATGACTCAGGCAACAGAATGTAGAAAGGGCCAAATCTAGGGAGACTATGACAAAGAAGGTATTAAGAGATCCTGCAGAGATGTAAAAGTATTTCAGAAATTCTATGAGAGTCTCTATAAAGCAGAGAAATATGAAAATCAAGAAAAGATGCAAATGAAAATGTATATGGAAGAATTACAAATGCCAAGGTTAGAGATACATGAGAGACAATTACTAACAGGGTAGGAGAAGGTGCAATAAAAATTGTGATGTATAACCAATCTACAGGAAATTTCCCAGAAATATATGGTATTCATGTGGAAGTTTAGAAGCTAGAATGAAAACAAGATTTGGAAGGTTTAACAGTATCTTAAGAGATGTACCACTATCCTGGAGGAAAGCAGTGGTAGCTGTAATACCTAAAGAGAGTAAAGATCCATCAGATCCAGCTTCGTACAGGCCCATTTCAGTAGTAAACCATGACTGTGGTGTTCATGTCTGTAATGGCTAAAACATTAGCAAAAGTAATGCCAAAACTGATGTATATGGATTAATGTGGTTTTGTGGAGGGGAGGCAAACATTTGATAACATTAACAGAACATTGTTGATCCAGAGGGAAGCAGAATGCAAGAGAATACCATTGTTGTTGATGGGTCTTGATGCAGAGAAAGCATTTGGCAGAGTGTAAGCTGGGACTTCATGAGCAGGGCAATGGAATCATTTGCATTTCCTTAAAAAAATTGTAAGGTTGATTATGAGAATATGAGGGATCGGAGGCAAAGATTAAAGTGAGTGGGGTCCTGTCTGATTATTTCTGCTTGAACAGAGGAACCAGGCAGGGGTGTCCTCTTTCCCCTTAATTATTTACGTTGTATTTAGAACCATTGGCAAAGAAAATAAGGGACTCAGAAATTCAAGTATATAGTTGGTATGGTAGTCAAGAAAAGCTGGCTTTATTTGCAGATATTATTTTGTACCTGACAAAACCAGAAAAAGACATTACAGTGTTGTGAACATTTTGACACAGTTTCACATCTTTTCTGGATACAAAATTAATGAAGCTCAAACAAAGGCAGTATCGGTAAATTATGCACCCACACATGAACTAGTTCAGGAATACCCCAATTTATTTACATGATAAAAAGAAATATTTAGGAGTATGGATTAAAAATGATTCTAGTGTGGCAGCTAAGAATATGTGGGAAGAGACTAAAAAGATAATACAAAAACTGAGGAACTGGAAGCTTTGTTATAAGGCTATGGATAGTAAGACACAAGCAGTTAAAATATTTAGTCCCTTTAGTCTTACACAGGTCAGGCATTATCAACCAGAGGAGAAGTTATGGGTAGCAATTAATAAAGAGCTGAAGGATTTTGTCTGGGAGGGGAAGAAGGCAAGTGTCAAGTGGGATAAGCTTATTCTTCCAGTAAATATGATAGAATGGGAAGACACCAAGAATTTATTTAGACTGCAGGTTAGAGATGGCTTTCCCTATCAGAGATTGATATCCGAGTATAGGCAAAGAGAAAGAAATACGGGGGTCTTAAACAAAAGACCAGCACTGGTAGAGTTTTTAATAGAATCTAGAAAAGAAGCTGTCTTTAAAAAAAGGAATAATTAGTAAAGCATATAAAATATTGCATGAGTTAGAAAGGATTGAGAAGAAAGATTGGATAAGCAATTCACAAAAAAACAATGGGAGGATATATGTATGACAAATATGCAACAAAATCTAGAAGATTTAGGTTTTTTGCTGCTTGGAAATGTTTACATAGATATTTTTATACCCTACGTAGACACCAGAGAATTTTTTCTCAGGCAGTAAGTGTTGGAGGTGTGAAGGGGAAGAAAGAGGTAATTGGGAACATATTTTCTGGGAGTGTAGTGAGTTGGTGGACTTTAAGTGTTCCTTGCAGGATGCACTGTTGGAGATGCTGGGTGGGCAGACTGGTCTGATGGGAGAGATGATTTGTCGGAGCTATGTACAGAATCGGAATTGCCTAGTCATGACAAGGCCTTGCTATGTCTGATATTGGCTAACAAAAAAGCAATTACTAGAAAATGGAAATCAAAATCTAAACGAAGTGTACTGGTTGTAGTAAATAAAGTAACAGATATAAAGCAACTGGAATTGAGATCTTTACAAAAGGGTAGGAGTAAAATACATACGAAAAAAATAGGAATTGTGGGAACAATACACACAAGGGAGGAATGAGGCCCAAAAGGTAGCGGGACTTAAATGAACTATGTAATGTTTGAGTGCAAAATATTGAGTAGATTATAAGTGATGTATAATGTTTGCAACTGAGTGTGTGTCAGTATGGTTTGATGTAAAAGGCATCGACTAGGATTTTGATGGTGTGGTATGTTTTCATTAATATAAATGTATTATTGCCTATGTAGTAAGTGATGGTTTAATAAGGATGTTTCTTGTTGAAAAGCAGGAATTGAGTAGTTTATGTAATATTACTTAGATTATATATCTAACAATATATGTGAAGTATAATATTTGTTAATATAGTTTGATTACTTTTATATGAATGTAAATTTGCCTATGTCACAAGTGATAATTCAGTAAAGGTGTTTAGAAAAAAAAAGGTAAGGCCTTGCAGGAATTGAAGCATATATTTGTTTCTCCTGTTCCTAAGTTCCAGAGGAATTATCCTTCTAAATCTGCTTTTGTTTACAGGCAGCTTGGTACTCCTCCCAAATGTAAGAAGGATTCTAGGTGGGTCCCTCCTAAGTCTACTCGGACTCCCACTTCCCAAAAACCTCCTTTTTAAGACAATCCAGGTTCTATCTGACTGACTGCTTCTCAGTTTCCTGATCCCCCAGGTTCCCTTCTCTCTTTCCCTGACCTTTTCCAATTGGTTAAGGATCTCTGAAGACTCTTGGGTTCTGTCCATCATCTGTCAGGGATACTTAATAGTATGAAGTCCCTTCCTCCTTTTCTGAGCATCCTTCAACCTTCTTAGGAACAGCTTCCTTTTTATCCCAGAACTACTGTATGGCCTTTTGACACAAGGCACCATTCAGGCTGTGCACCCTTCCCAAGAAGGAAAAAGATTTTATTCCAGAATGTTTTTGATTCCCAGGAAGGAAGACTCCTGGAGACCCATTCTGGACCTCTGTCAGCTCAACACCTTTCTGAAAATCCCTTCCTTTTGTATGTTATCCCTTCAGACTCTGTTTATTTTTTTTTCTTCCTGGTCTCCCTGGATCTCAAGGATGCTTATCTTCATTTCCTAATTCATCCCCTTTTCAGAAAGTTTTTGCATTTCTGTTTATTTGCTTTTTCTGTTCTCTGTTTTGCCCTTCCTACTGCCCCAGGGGTTTTCACCAAATACCTCACTCCTGTGAATGCTTTTTGCAGAATGAGAAGGGGATTCAAATCTTTCCTTATCTGGATGACCTACTCATTCATTCTTCCTCCCTGAGACTTTGTTTCAGTACCTTCACTATAATGTTCATCTGCAAAGCCTGTGATTTACAATAAATTTCCAGAAATCAGTCCTAGTTCTTTCTCAGGGTCATGCATTTCTCATTTGCAGGCTCCAGACCACATCCCTATGCTGGCTTCCTTGCCTCCTCCCAAGGTCCTTTCTCAACTCCCCTTTCTTCGGTCTCTTCTAACTCTGGCTTCAGTTACAGCCAGGGAATTTCTCAGGGTTCTAGAATTAGTCTTTCACCATTCCTATGCTACCTCTAGTCAGACTTCATATGACTAAACTGCAGTGGTCCCTAAAGTCAGTATGGCTCCAACACGGTCATCCTGTAGATTTTCTAGTCTGTCTTCCATGTCTCAAACTTGAGCTTCAGTGGTAGATTCATCAGCTGGCTTTCAACCTGGTATTCTTTTCAACCCTAGTCCTTTCTCAGAAACATTCTCAAATGCTTCAGACATGGGGTGGGGAGCCTCTTTTGGCCCCGTTAAGATCCAGGGTCTTTGGCCCCCTCATCAGAGGTCAGACTACATCTATATCAAGGAGATGAAACCTCTCCTTTTAGACCTTTCATTCCATTTTTTTTCTTCCAGGGCACCTCAAAATATTTACTGACAATGCCACAGTTATGTGCTACATCACAAGCAATGGGGGACACGGTCCTACCTTCTTTGCAGGTTTGCTCTTCAAGTTTGGGATCCAGCTGTCCAGTATGAAGTGATTCTTAAGGCTGTATACATTCCTTTAGAGCAAATTATAGTGGCAAACTCTGGTCCAAAACATAGGCTCTTGAATGAATGTTTCACAAAGATGTGTTTCTGGACATTGTCCATCAGTGGGGTGGTACTTAAGTGGATCTTTTTGCCTCCCCTTTGAACAGGCAACTTTCTGTTTTTTGCATCAGTCCCAAGTCCTCTGGTTTGGAAGATGGACACATCTTTTTCTTGGAAAGAGATGTTTCTCTACACCTTTTCTCCCCTTCCTCTGATTCAGAGTCCTGCCCAAGTTAGAGCTGAACTCCCCCAAAATCTTGCTAGTGACTCCCTTTTGATCCAAACAGCATTGGTTCCCCTCCTGTTCTACACCTAGCCAAGGGCAATTGCCACAAGTTACCTCATAGGGTGGATCAACTCATTCAAGGACAGGGGGTCTCTCATCCATCCTCACTTGTCCATTCTTCGACTGACATTATGGGTGATAGGGTTTTGATCCCTTTTAGGAAACTTTTTTCTGATGACATGCTTAGGGTTCTGCAAGAAGTTGGGAAACCCCTACCAGGAAATCTCATATGTCCAAATGAAAGAAATTTTCTGTTGGGGCCTTGTTTGTAACCAGGATCCACTTTCTGTGCAGATCCCTCTGGATGTCCTATTTCACTGTTGCAGTATTCATTACACTAGGAATCCCCTGCCAAGGGCAGCCCAACATCCGGCCAGTATACCAAAGCCTTTAAGGCTCTTTAAGGTACATCGCAAGTCACAAGTATGCTCCTTCCTTAGTGTAGGTCATAAAGCTGACATCCAGCCGTCCCATCCTCAGAACTTCTTTGCTGTCAGTCGCAATGCCATCTTTTAATTGGTCTGGAAACCTGTTCCATTGCTGGTTAACCAAGCTGTTACATATAAGTTGCCCCATTGGGGTTTTGTTGTCTTATCTTTTGCTAGTTTGTTGCTTGTGGGATTTCATGTCATCCAAGAAGGGTGAATGCTAGTGTGGGAGACAGATTTCCCAAAAAGACAAGCAGTGTCTGTTTGCCTTGGTGCTTCACATGACCATACATCCTGTTTTATCTGTCAGGCCTTTGTTTCCAAAACCCTTCATTGTAGGCTTTCTTCTTTGTGCTTTGCCGTGAGAATTAATGTCTTACATTTCTTGCTAAAGACACAGTGGGAGGGAACTTTCTGCTCTGAAGTACAACAGTCAAGGAAGAAGGCCAAGAAACCTTGGCCAGAATCTTCTGCTGTTCAGCCTCCGCCTGACGTCCCTCCCAAGGTAAGTGATAGATCAGAGGTTCACCAGCTTCATTGTTGGATTCCTCTGCCATGACTGGGTTGGGGGCTGGTGGGGATCCAACCTTAGGCATGCCTGAGGAAGCATTGCAGAAATCTACTCCAAACATTCATGGGGAACTGCAGCTGATTGTCTCCAAGGAGCTTAGGGTTGCTCCCCAGGTTTTAGTCAGAGAAGTCCCTACTATAACCATGCTACAATTACTAAATGCTGTCTGGGGTCGGACCCTTCCAAATTTTAAGGTGGATGTCCCCTTAAAGGAAAAGTAGAAGACTAAACATATTTCCTCAGCTCCTAAAGATCCACAGAGTGATTGGCAGTCCTTCACTCAGGGGTTGTTTATTGCTTTGATGGCTTTAAAACCTCCTCAGGGAGTTTCTGTTCCAGCCCCCCTTGGTCCTCTACCCTCCTTAAGAGACCCATAGAACAGGATTCTTCTGAGAAAGAGGCAGATTCAGATGAGGAATCCCTTGCTTACTCCTCCCAGATTCCCTCTCCTTTGGATTATGGATCAGAGGAAGAGGAATCTACCAGTCCTGATACTCCCTTTAAAGAGATTTCTTTTGGGGGCACCATCTCTAGGATGATGGAGTTTAAGTAGGATTGTGCTCAAGTTTGAGATACAGCAAGGGTGTTAAAGAGCTACTGCAGATGGATTCTCCCAGACCTTCTACTGTCCCTCCTGTTTTGACTGTTTTGTTGGATGCCTTTTTTAATGCCTCTAAGGCTCCAGATTCCCAGCCCTCTTTCCCCAAAAAACATGTTGGGTTCAATAGGGTGCCCAAGGGACTGTAAATTCTTGTACAAGTGGTGTTCTGCTGACCTCTGTGGTGTCAGTAGCTTCTAACAAAACTACTCAATTGCTTTATTCTCTTAAGTTAATGCCTTCTGATAAAGGTAGCAGAGCCATGAAAAGGCTAGGCAAGAAGGTTTATACCTCTGCTACCTTGGCTTTTAGGGCTGCTAATCAGATGAATATCTCCTTGTGCTTATTTGCTCTGCTTTTCCAGGCCTGACAGATTTCTGATCTTCCAGACTAAGAAAGGTAAAACTTCTACTCTTTCCCTCTTAGGGACTTCCTCCCAGGTGGCTTGTCATTCCATCAAGTGTAGTTATGATGCAGCCGATGCTTCTTCTAGGGTTGCTGCTTTGGGTCAGTGATGAGGAGGCGTTCTTGGCTTCAGTTTCAACCTTTGCCTGATGATATTAAGGCTAAGTTGATAGATGTCCATCTAAATAATAAACACTTGTTTTGCAAAGCTGCTGCTGATTTAAGTCCCTTCGGGATAAGGGTAAGGCTTTACCAGAACTTAAACATGTTAGTTTCTCCTGTGCCTAAATTGGAGAAATTACCCCAAGCCAGCCTTTATTCGCAGGCAATCTCTCCCTCCTAAGGGTAAAAAGGGTGGCAAATGGTTCCTTCTGCAAAGGGTACTCGAACTTTTGTGCCTCAGAAGTCCCCTTTTCCTGAAAAAACAGATGCTCTCTCCTATTTTTCCCAGCCACTTTCCTCTTTATCTTTCTCTTCCTGTTTGGCTAAAGATTACTCAGGATTCTTGGGTTCATTACATTATCCATCAAGTGTATTTCATGGTCTGGAAGTTTCTTCCCACTTTTATGGGAATTCCTCAGTGTTTTCTCATGAAAATCTGTCCTGTACAGGGTTGCTCGAGATCTTTTGACTCTGTGTACTATTCAAGAGGTCCCTGTGTCCCAAAAGGAGGAGGGGTTTTACTCCAGGATGTTTCCAGTGCCCAGAGGCACCCAGAGACCACTTCTAGATTCTCGCATCTGAGCACTTTTCTGAAGGTGCCTTTTTTTCGAATGTTGTCCCGTCAGACTTTGTTCCCTCTTTTGCTTCCTCAGGCTTATATGGTGTCTCTTGCTCTCGAGGATAATTATCTTCATATTTATCCCCTTTTCAGGAAATTTTTACATTTCTTTGGTGCTTCCTGGCATTTTCAGTTCTCTGCTTTGCCCTTTGGCCTTTCTACTGCCCCAAGGGTATAAACCAAATGCCTTGCTCCTGTGATTGCTTTCTGTAGGCCTAAGGGGGGATCCAAGTCTCTCCTTACTTGGACAATCTCCTGTTTCAGGCATCCAATCCAGAGAACGTTCCAAAATCTTTCCCTTCTGCAAATCCCGGGGTTCACAATAAACTTCAAAAAGTCTTTTCTGACCCCTCCTTAGGACCATGTTTTTCTGGGGTGCATGATCCAGACTGTGCCTATGCTGGCATCCCTGTCTCTCCCCAAGGCCTTAACACTCATTTCTTTTTTTCTCAAACTCTTTCTCTTGGCTCTGTAATAGCCAGGAAATTCCGGAGAGCTCTGAGGTTCATGGCCTCCACCATCGTTATGCTTTCTCTTGCCAAACTCCACACAAATGTTTCATTGGTTTCTGAAGTCAGTTTGGCTTCAACATCCACACCCCTTTGAGTTTGTAGTTCCTATTCTGCCTTGTCTCAGGAAGGAACTTCAGTGGTAGATTCAGCAATTGTCTCTAAATCCAGGGCTCCCTTTTTATCCCCTTCTTCCCTCTCTGGAGCTGTTCAGACATGGGATAGGGAGCAGCATTTGGCTTCCTAAAGGTGCAGGGTGTTTGGTTGTCTCCAACAGAAAAAGCACATCAGTGTCAGAGATGAGAGCTATTCTACTGGCTCTTCAGGCTTTTTATCCTCTCACCTCCCCAGGACTTCTCAAGTGTTTACAGACAGTACCACAGTGATGTGGTATGTAAACAAATGGGGGGGGGAGACAAGGTTGCACATCTTTGCTGGTTGGTACTCCTGGTATGGGAACTTGCCATCCAGTATCAGGTGACTCTTCAGGCAGTTTACATTCCCTCCGGTCAAAATATTGTGGCAGACACTCTGCGCAGGTCCTTAACTCAATCTCACAAATGGATGCTTCACAGGGATGTGTTTCTGAATATTGTCCACCAGTAAGGTACACCTCGTATAGATCTTTTTGCCTCCCCTCTGAACAGAAAACTTCTCTTTTTTTTGTGCCAGAATCTCAGATCCTCTGGTTTGGAAGGTGGATGCAGTTTCTTTCTTGGATAGGGACGTTTCTTTACACTCTCCCTGCCCTTCCCCTCTTTCCAAATGTTTTGTCTAAAATTCAACAGAATGCTCCTGAAATCTTGGTGATGACTCCCTTTTGGCTGAGACAGCATCGATTCCCTCTTCTGCATTTAGCCAAGGGCAGTTATCACAAGTTACCTCACATATTGAACCTACTCTCACAAGACAAGGAATCTCTCATCCCTTCCCACTTGTCCAGTCTTCAACTGACACCGTACCGTGGGTGATAAGATTTTGATTCCACAGACACCTTTTTTCTGAGGATGTATGTAGGGTCCTGAAGGAGGCCAGGAAACCCAATACTAGAAAATCCTACTTGTCCAAAAGGAAGAGGTTTTCAATTTGGTGTCTTTCTAGTAACCTGTTTCTACTTTCAGTGGATGTTCCTTTGGTTCTCTCTTATTTGTGTGAATTGCTGAATGCTAGTTTGGCTTATTCTGTTAAGGCCCACTTATCAGTTCTCTCTCCTTAATCTGCCTTTATCTCTCCTTTAGCTTCTAGATTTGAAGCTAAACAATTTCTTAAAGGCATCCCAGGAAGCCTGCTCCTCCTCCTTGGGATCTTTATATACGTGTGTGTGTTTATGTATATATGTGTGGATATATATATATATATATATATATATATATATATATATATATATATATATATATATATATATATATATATATATATATATATATATATATTATTTATTTATTTATTATTTATTTTACATTTGTTGACCGGGCTAGTCCAGCTGGATATATGTCCATTTTCAGTGGAGGCCCGGGGAGAAAAGCTCCAACAGTATTACAAGTAATTTGCAGAAACCGGCAATACAAGGTAAAAATTATAAACATGTTGAGTCAGAACATGAGATACACATGCAGACAGGCATAGTCATAGCAGGAAATTACATAAACAAAGTTTACTAGATATTTGCTATATAAATTCTAAAAATATAAGTATATAATATGGAAAAAGGTGAAAAAGAAAATAAAAATATTTTAAAAATATTTTTTTATTTATTTATTTATTTTTACATATGTGTCTAGGATGTTGTATATGTGTTTAGGATGTTGTGTGAGGAGGAATTAAGGAGGAAAGGAAAAAGGAAGGTTAATCTGGGTTGTTACAGGAACAAAAAGCCAGTGTTTATTGAGATGTGTTTTCAGTTGTCTTTTAAAGAGTGGAAGACTAGACAAAGATGAGATATCAGATGGCAGTTTGTTCCACATTTTTCCAACAGAGTTAGAAAAAGGCTGTCACCTGCAGAGTTATTGGGTTTGGTAATATTAACCAGTAGTTTGTTTGAAGAGCGTAGGTATTTCAAGTTATTATAAGGCGTAATGAGGTTAGAGAGAATTGGTGTTTTAGAAGGCTGATATAGAATTTTGTGAGCAGTTAAGAGCTGTTGATAAATGGGCCTGTTAGGAAGTTCAAGCCAGCCTAGTTGTTTTAGGTTAAGACAGTGATGAGTTCTGAAGAGGGATCCTGTGGCAAATTGAGCAATATTATGGCAAGATGTAGCAAGTTTCTTGAGGTTATTTTTAGAGAGATTGGTATAAATAGGGGAAGCATATAGAAGGGTAGAGATAAGGTGAGAACTAGCTAAGGTGGTCCGAGCTTTAGGTGTAAGGAATGGTTTGATTCTATAAAGGGAACCAATCTTTTTGTTTATTACTCTTGTGTTGTTTATATGAGAATCAAAATTGAGATTGTTGTCAATAGTTATTCCTAGTAGTTTTGTAGTAGAATCAGGAGAAATCAGAGTGTTATCAGAGGAAGTAATAGAGAAGTTAAGAAAGGTTGATTTGTGGGTAGGTGAGAACAATAGCAACTTTGTTTTCTTGGGGTTGAGGAGTAGGCAACGGTCAGAGAACCAGTGTTCAATAGTGGAAAAAGCTTCTTGGGTAAGTGACAGGAGTTCAGTCTGAGAGGAAGCTGTACAGATTATAGTGGAATCGTCTGCATATTGTATGCAAGTAGTGTTTGGAATAGCTGACTGGAGGTCGTTAATAAAGATAGAAAATAGGAGTGGGCCAAGGATAGACCCTTGAGGTACACCTAAAGAGATAGGAAGGAGATTAGATAATGAGTTTTTCCAAAGTACTGCCTGCTGACAGTTTTCTAGGTAAGATGTAAACCAGGATAAGGAAGAAGGATGAATTGAAAGAGATTTTAGTATGTGCAGAAGAAGTTTATGATTAACCATGTCGAAAGCTTTTGAAAGATCTGTGAAGATAGAAGATGATAGATTAGTGTTGTTACGGTTATGGTTGATAGCATTAGTAAAGGAGAGTAATGCAGTAGTGGTACTGTGAGAAGGTCTAAATCCATGTTGACTGTTAGCAAGTAGGTTGTTATGGAGAAGGTGGTTAAGGAGTTGTTTATGGATACATTTTTCCATGATTTTGGCTATAGGTGATAGCAATGCTATGGGACGAAAATTAGAGAAGTCATTAGAATTGCCCCCTTTGTGTAGTGGGATGATGTGAGATATCTTCCAAATGGAAGGGAAAATTCCTTCCTTTATAGATCTGTTTATCAGGATTGAGATGGGATAGGCAATGGCTTTATCTCCTATCTGCAGAAAGTCTGCAGGAAGTTTGTCTGCAGAGGGGGTGGTGGGTTTAAGTTTATGGAGTAGGGATGAGATAAATGAGGTAGATACAGGTTGAAGGTAAAGGGAAAGAGAAGTATGTAAAGTAGGTGTGGGTAATTTAGAGGTGTCAGGAGGTAGGTGATTTGCTAGAGTTTGGATAGTATTGGTAAAGAAAGAGTTGATGTCATTAGCTATTTGTGTAGGATTGTTTGGATTAGAGTCCTGGGGGTTTGGTGTGAATGACTGGCCTGGGGATAGAAGATTATTAATACTAGCCCAACATTTTTTGGGTTCTTTTTTGGTGGTTTGTTGTAGTTGAAAGTAATAGTTATTTTTATCTGCCAGGATGGCTTTTTTTTGTACTATTTCTAAGCTCTCTGAAGTTATGGTGGTCAGTTAGGTTCTTAGTGGAATGCCATTTATCCCAAGATTTATTATTGTTGGTTAGCCAGGGTGCTGTTTTAGCTTTGGTTCTAATAGTGCGACTTGGGGCATGGTGATCTAGTATGGATAGGAATGTAGAATTAAAGTATTCAACAGCATCATTAAGTGGAAGGTATTTTAGTCGGGACCAATTACATTGTCTTAGTTCAGCAAGAAACTGATCAGAGTTGAATTGTTTTTTTGATCGTAGTGTTTTGTAGGTGGTAGGTAAGGCTAGGTTTGATTTGCGTCTAATGATACAAGTTAGTGAGTGGTCACTCAGATCATCTGGAAGGGTGCCTAATTGATAGGTTTGTTGGGGAGTATTAGTAAGAATCCAGTCTAAGATAGTTTCCTTATTGTTGGTTTTATTAGTTCTTGTAGGACTACTAATGAGTTGTTTAAAGCCATATAGGTTTATATGGGAGGTGGGGTTAGTACTGTTACAGGAGTACCACTTGATGTTAAAATCGCCTAAGACTAGTGTTTCTTGAGGGAGGTTGGTAGAGAGAAAATTGAGGATATGTTCGAGAGTGTTGATATTGTTTCCAGGAGGGAGATATGCACATATGATATTTATGGCTTTAGTAGTATTGACTTGGAGTTTGGAGCTAATTATTTCAGCATTATTGTCAAGGTTAAAAGTCAGATTTAAAGTACTAATTTGGAATTGTGTTTTGTAGAGAATTGCTACTACTCCCCCTTTTTTGGTAGTGCGATCATGTCTAATGATATTATAACCAGGTGGGGTGATTTCATTGTCTTTGATTGATGGCTTTAGCCATGTTTCAGTTAAGCATAACCTATCAAATTGATGGGTTTCAAGGAGGGCATGGATTTGACTAATTTTGTTACAAATACTTAGTATATTGAGATGGGCAATAGAGAGAGAATTGTTGGGTATGGAAAGTGAGAGAGATGTAGTTTTATCTAGTACTTTGTGTGTTTTTGTTTTATTATGTTGTGGGCCTCGATTAGGATGAATGTCTCCATCTAACAAAAGGTGGAGGAGTTTAAGGTATTTTGATTGATGGAGTAAGTAAAAGATGTCAGATATTTTCCTGGGTTTAGGTTTACTTGAAGTGAGCTAGTCTATGGTATTTGGCATGTAGATAGTTGGGTTGTGTGGTAAGGTTGGAGAGGGAAGGGGAGAGAGGTGATGTATATGTACTGGTGTATATGTACTGGTGTACCTAGAGGGGAATGAATAAGAAGAGTTCAATGGGTATTCATAAGAGGTTAGGATGCAAGTAATTATAAGAGAAGATACAAGTCATAAGCAGAAGAGCTGTTTAAGCTGTGGAGGGGTGATTGATATACCCATTTTTGTGTGAATAGAGGTTAGGAAAGAGTTGAGATGTAGTTTGAGGTATGTTGAGAGGTAGTTGTAAAAGAGTAGATAGGGGGAGGAGGTTTAGATAATTAGTGGGTGTGGTGTTCAAGGAGAGATTTGGGTTGGTTTGTGATATTAGGTGTCTGATTGGTATGGAAAGGATAGGGTGTGTCTACTAGTGGTATAAAGGTAGGACCACTGGGGGCGGGTGAGAATTGGCGGCAAGGTAGTGGAGCGGAGTGAGCCTGCAGGGCGAATGGAGCGGGTAGAGACAAGAGAGAGAGAGAGCTGTTGAGGAAGACAATGTGTAGAGCAGGAAATGTAAGCAAGTATGTCAGAGGGTAAGTATGTGGAAGTATGTAATGAGGCTAGAGAGAGAAAAGTAGGGAAGTAAAGAGTTAGTGTGTGGTAAAGGTACCCTGGGAATTGGGTGGGAGAGGTGATAGAATAAGTCAGTGAAAGTAAAAACTTAGAAGCAGGGTTGGGGCAGTAAGGTAATGAAGTTGGTGTACGGATAGAAATGCAGAAAGCTGAAGATAGAGCGCCACCTAGAGGATAGCTAAAGAGAACAAGAAGGGAAAAATAGGGGCAGGTTGGCCGCTGGCTATTCTGGGTGGGAAGCTGGCCTAGCGAGACAGAACCATTAAATCTTAAATAGTGGTATAAAGTACAGGTAGCTGGATATACACGTACTTTATCAGTCTTAGAAGGGTTGTTTTCACTGAGACTGGTAGGTGGAATCCAAGTTGTCAAGTTTCCAATGCTTCCAGGAGGGATTATGCAGGTTATTCAGTACAGGGATGTACTAGTTCACTAGACTAAAGAAAGTAGGAAGAGAGAGGAGGTAGTGAGTCAAACATTAAAACAGGGATAAGAAAGCAGAGAAGGCTTTTCAGACACAAATTAGTTACATATGCAACAATACATCAGTAAAAATCAACACTGTTCAAATCACTTAGTAAGTACATTACAAAAACAGGTACATTTGTGACTCAACAGTTATGCAAAATGCAGAGATAAAGAATAAACAGTGGTAGAAACAGTTTCATCTGTAGAAAGTGTGTAATTAGTAGTACTAGGCATATGTGATTCTTATGTCCCTAGATGCGTTCCACGTACGTAGTGCATGTATACCCCAGCTACATATGAGCAGTGTTAGGAACTCATAAGCAATAGGCTCGTTCGAATGTAGTCAGAAATGTAAAGGCTAGCACATGTATCTATATGCAATGCAATATTTGATTATACAAAACAAGTCTGTATCAGAGAGTTACCAGCTTTCTGGGCTATTTGCGATAAAGCAAATGTAAATAGGTATTATATCATTTATTTGTATAGTGCTCTTCAGTAGTGTTCAATTAAACTCTAAAACGGCACTATGGACAAGCATGACTTGGTTTACCAATATCTAACATTTGTTTGCGATCCAAACTTATCAGCGTTGTATGTTTGTTAGCATCTAGTGCGAGAGCGCTATTAACAGCGTTGTATGTTTATTAGCATCTAGTATGAGAGCACTCCTCAGGAACAGGTATTTAACCCAGCAGAGTGTGTGTGAAAAACGAGAAGCGAAGGGAAACAGTACTAGAATCAGATTAGAATGCAATAGATTCAACAAACCTTAATAGTATTTACACATGCTGAGTCGCTATATTAGCGTAAGTAGTGGCAACAAGAGCGGTAAATTAAACACTGTGTTTTACACATAACCAGTTTTAGAGCATGAACAAAAAATGTACTAGCTAAGTAAACCTCAAACTAGTAGCACACACAATCCACACATGCAGACACTAAGGTAGTAGAGCGTTTGATCAGCGAAAAATATGGTCGCATTAAAACATATACAAAGCCTTCATGTTTAGCATACATGTTTAGGCAAAAGCAGATTTTCTTTGCTGGATGAGCAGCTATTAACAGGTCCCATAGAACAAAAACAATGCTTACATGTATAGAAGGTCAGGAGCCTGACGCAGAGTGCACAGCAGCCAGGTAAGAACGCAGGGTAAGAAAGATGGCGTCCCTAATTATGGGGCAGATTTAAAAGTTCAGAGAGGATGTTGCAGTATAGGGGGTGGAGTAAACTACAAATGTGGGGACAGGGCAGAAGTCGTGAGAGAGGAGAGAAAGGTTAGATAAGGGATGATTGCAATATAGGGAGGAGCACATAGATTATAGGTATAGGAGAAGTATGGAGGGAAGAGCACTGACGTAAAGATGTAGGTGGGGAGTTGCAAGCATGGTAGCACGTTAGTCAGAGGTAAGGAGCATTTAGGGTGCAAGTAGGTATAGAGGAGAGAGGAAAAGAGCAGAGGTTAATGGAGAATATAGGAGGTAGAACAGCTAAATAATAGAGACAAGAGAGAGAGCTGTCGAGGAAGACAATGTGTAGAGCAGGAAATGTAAGCAAGTATGTCAGAGGGTAAGTATGTGGAAGTATGTAATGAGGCTAGAGAGAGAAAAGTAGGGAAGTAAAGAGTTAGAGTGTGTGTGGTAAAGGTACCCTGGGAATTGGGTGGGAGAGGTGATCGAATAAGTCGGTGAAAGTAAAAACTTAGAAGCAGGGTTAGGGCAGTAAGGTAATGAAGGTGTACGGATAGAAATGCAGAAAGCTGAAGATAGAGCGCCACCTAGAGGATGGTCGCTTAGCTACAGCTAAGTGTTCTCATACAGGGTAACAGGCTGTGGAGATAGTGAGTAAGGAAGTATCACAGAGAGAGAGAATAGGCTGGATAAAGGGTTAGCTAAAGAGAACAAGAAGGGAAAAATGGGGGCAAGTTGGCTGCTGGCTATTCTGGGTGGGAAGCTGGCCTAGCGAGACAGAACCATTAAATCTTAAATAGTGGTATAAAGTACAGGTAGCTGGATATACACGTGCTTTATCAGTCTTAGAAGGGTTGTTTTCACTGAGACTGGTAGGTGGAATCCAAGTTCAGTCAAGTTTCCAATGCTTCCAGGAGGGATTATGCAGGTTATTCAGTACAGGGATGTACTAGTTCACTAGAATGTATAGAAGGTCAGGAGCCTGTCGCAGAGTGCACAGCAGCCAGGTAAGAACGCAGGGTAAGAAATCTTTATATATATAAAGCTATATATATATATATATATATATAGTTTTATATATATATATATATATATATATATATTTTTTTTTTTTGGAAAAAAAAACTCTTTTTGAGCCTTCAGCTTCCTTGCAACCTTGTCTTGGAAGACTATTCTTTTGTTAGCCCTAGCTTCTGCTAGATGAGTCTCTGCGCTTCAACCCCTTTTGGCTTATCCTCCTCTCTTGGTGTTTCATCAGGACAGGGTGTCCTTGTGTAGTAATCCTCCTTTTATTCCCAAGGTGGCAATTGAGTTGTCTCTTAATCAGTGTTAATTTACCCACTTGTTTCCCCATCTCCGCAATCTACCAGTGAGAAGGTGCTGCAAACTTTGGATGTGATTGACAACTCAGATTTTATTTGGATAAGACTATTAGAAAATCTGATCAGTTCTTTGTTTCCTTTCATCATAGGTCTTTAGTATTAGTTGTGCCCAAGTTTTAGATCTCTAAAACTATTTTTGTTATTCCTTTCATGGTAAGAGCCTTCCTTATTATGTTAAGGCTCATTCTACTAGAACTGAGGCTTCTTCTGGTGCTTTTTTTCAAGGATTTGAATACTATTTCTGTTGCAGCTACATGGACTTCTGTGAATACATTTACCAAGCATTACACGTTGGATGAAATTTCTAGGGCTGGTTTTGCTAGGGCCATCCTTCATGGCTTCCTAGAGGACTCTGCTGGTCCTTCCTCCTGAGCTATGGCACTCTTCCTAGTGTAATGAATACTGCAAGAGTGAAATGGAAGGACATAGTACAATTGTGTAAAATCATACCATAATGTTAGATGCCCTTCTCTTCACTGTTGCAGTATTCACTCCTTCCCTCCACCCCTGGGTCCATTTCTCTAATGGATGTACTGATTACTTTTCTAGTCCTTGGACTGGCATTCCTACTGGGGCTTTCAGCTCTGAGGATGGTACGGTTGGACATCACCTTTATGCCCTACGCTATGCAAGGAGCATACATGTGATGTACAGTGTACCTTAAAGCAACCTAAAGGTTGTGATATACTGGCTGGGTGTCAGGCTGCCCTTGGCAGGGGACCTCTATTGTAATGAATACTTCAACAGTAAAGAGAAGGACATCTATTGTTATGGTAAGATTTTAACGATAAAATCCACTAGTGGTGTGACCAATAAGGCTCAAAGTTCCAGAAGTAAAAACAGGCTTATTCCATACAAAAGTAAAAAAAAATGGTTAAGCGCTTTCATCAAACATAACTTCATCAGAGCCATGAGTTAAAAATGACCACACATTTAAATATCTAAAATTTAGTGATCACATGATGACATAAAATAGGTTTAAAGGGGTATTACCCCATTTCATACACACACAGCTTTTCTCTTAAGAATTGGCATTATAGACATACCATCATTTATCCCAGGCTCTGATGTTGCATTTAGTCTCAATTTCCATCTAAGCTCTCTCTCCTCAATTTTATTTTCCCAAAAAACACTTTTTACATCTTGCATAATTCTTTCTAAAATACCCAAACTAAAGTTAAAATTATTTCCTTGACAAATACCATTAATATGTCTGAACAATGCATTATTCTTATCACAATTCTTAACTGCATAGAGATGCTCATAAATACATTTCCATAAATGTCTAATAGTTTTCCCCACATAAAATAGTTGTGTGTTTCACACACAGCAATGTATACAATACCAACTGTGCCACAATTCCCAGAACTCGGAAAAATTCTTCTGGGGGGGGGGGGTCTCCAGGAATATTACTGTTCAAGTTGATGTATTTACAGTAGTTGCATATACCACATTTTTAGTTCCACCCATAAAGTTGTTAGTATCAACATTCCTTTTAATCTGGTGTTCAGGCAGTTTTTTTAGATTACTAGTCTTAAAAACAAATCTCGTTTTTTCCCCTAATACCTCAAAAATTTCTGTTACCTCTAAAAATTGTCCAATTTTTTGTTAAAATTTCTTTCAAAATGTCACTTTTACTATCAAATTTGATGAACATAGTATGGGGAAAGTTTTTATCAGCATGGTTTGTATGCACCACTATCCCTTCACTAGAACTCAATAGGGGGTGCATATTTCGAACCCCACTCTTGCAAAATATTCTCTCATTTCTAGAAGAAATTTCTCAGGGTAACCTTTCTCTAAAGCATACTGAATAAATTCCCAAGTTTAAGTTTAAATGTACTTAAATTATCCTGGCAGCTCTTACCATTTGGCTTTTGCAATGTTTCTTTTAATATGGGGGGGTGTTGACTACTATAATGAAGATAACTATTTGAGAAGGTAGGTTTCGTATGCACTTTGAACCAAATATACCCTCTGCCTTAATTTTGAAGATAGTTGCATCTAAATAATCAACCAAATCTTCCTAATGTGTGTGTGTGTGTAAAGTTAAAAAAAGAATTTACATTGTTAATGTGGTGGACAAAATCATCTCTTTTACTAACTATATTTTTCCATAAAATAAAGATTTCATCCAAAAATCTAAGGTAAACATACCAACAATGATCATAACCTTTAGAAAAAATATATCTCTTCTCTCAAGCGTACATGACCAGGTTTGCATAGGTAGGTGCACAATATATCTATTCTTTCAAGCGTATATGACCAGGTTTGTATAGGTAGGTGCACAGTTAGCGCCCACTGCCACCGATTTCACTTGTTTAAAAAATTCATCCCCAGAGATCCATATAATTATTCTTTAAAATAATCTCCATGCTTTCTGCCATGAAATTAGCTAAATTGAGTTTAAGGGTGGTAAGTTCAACTAATGCTTCCCTAAACAATTCCAATCGTTCATCATGTGGTATCAATGAGAAAAGGTCAACAACATCTATTGTTGAGAAACACTCCGTTATAAAACTCCTGCTTAATTTTGGTCAGAAAGTCCCATGAATCTTTTAACACATATTCCAATGGTTTTAAATTTTGTTGCATTAACTTGTCCATAAAGACTGCTCAAAGGGTAGGTAATGCTATTCTTAGCTGCCACTATCACCCTGTAAAGGGGGGGGGGGGCTTGTATAAATTTTTGTGGATTTTCAGAATACCAAATACCACGGGGATAGTGGGATGGTCATTCAAGAGGTAATTGTAGGTTGCTTCATTTATTACCCCTTGGTCTAAAGAATCTTCTAAATAAAGTTGCACTTTTCTTTGTGCTATTGTAACTTCATTCAGAGAAACTATTTCATACCTCTCAGTGTCATACAAAATATTATTTATTTATTTATTTATTTTACATTTGTTGACCGGGCTAGTCTAGCTGAACATGTATCCGTTTTCAGTAGAGGCCCGGGGAGAAAAGCTCCAGTACAGGCAATAAACAATGATTTGGCACATAAAGCATTAATATGAGTAAACAATACAAGGTAAAAAAGAAAAATCAATTTCAACACAAAAGAAATACTAAAAATAGGAGATAAACTAATAATATATACTACTGTATTAGACTTATAAAACAGAAACTATAACACTACTACTAATATATACTACTGTATTAGACTTATAAAACAGAAACAATAACACAAGATGAAGTTAAAAAAGGTTGCTGGTAAAGTCTACTTCTCAGATATAAATCTCAAACTATTGAAAGTGTTTGTGAGGAGCTCAGTAAGGGGAAAGGGGAGGAAAATTAGGTAAATGAGGACATGGTTTTATATTACACATGTCCTAGTCATAATCCACCTTATTTACAATCACCATCCCTCCCCCTTTATCCGGCTTCATAACCCAAATCTCATCATTCTGTCTTATTCACGTAGGAGGACTGCCTCCTCCCTACTAATGTTGTAAAACTTTTTGTTAGAATGTTGTACTTTGTAAATATCATTAGTACAAATTTCCTCATAATTTGAAATTAAAGGGTGGAGTGGTGGATTAAAAACTCTTTTCCTCCTAATACTTTCATTATTCTGCTCACGACTGTCTTTAAATAAAAATTGTAAGTTCAGATGTTCTTCATCTCACATTGCTGCAGTCCTTACATATGGGTAGTCCGCTGTCCTCGGTCGGCCCGAATACCAAAGTATTAGGCTGACGTCGGTCATGGGCGCTCAGATCTGACATCAGAGCGTCAGGGTATAAAAGCGCATGACCGACGTCATATCCGCAGTCTTTTTTACCGCATGGTCCGATGCAGAAGCAGCGTTGCAAGTGCCGTTCGGCGTTCTGAAATTTTTCGTATTCGGAGTTTCAGACCGATACCAAGTTGGGCTAAGTACCCCGTTGGGGAATATTTTTGTTTTTTCTTGCCTCAGTTATTTCCGGATGTCAGAAAAAGTGAATAATTGTATTTCTTGTGGGAAACAGATACCGCATAGGGATTATCATTCTCTTTGTATTCCTTGTTTGGGACCGGAGCACGACGTAGTCGGGTGTAGGTTTTGTGCTAGGTTTAATAAGCGCACCATAAAACGAAGGTTAGATTGCGCTAGGTTAGTCTTTGGTAAGCGGTGTAATTATAATATGCCGTCGGATCCTCCGACGCCCGCTTCCACGAAGAAGCGCAAGGACAAATCTTTGAAGCCTAGGCAGGATGATGCGTCCATTTCGGACGCCGGTCCTTTAGAAGCTACAGTGGAACAGGTGGATCCGGCTGAAGTTTCTGTTGAGTCTCAGGGGGAAACTTTGATTTTACAAGATGTGGCCTCACAGGAGTCAGGTCAGGCTGAAGGGGCCTCTCAGGTTACGGTTCTCCCTTCTATGCCTAAGGTGGTTAGGCCTTCTACTTCTATTTCTAAGGCTCCTTCTAAGGGCAGGTCTGTTTTGCCTTCCTCTGGTGTCAGTCCTGGTGTTTCAGGGTCTGTGACTAAAAAGCACATGCTTAAAATGGCAGAAGATTTGATTACTTTAATTAGAGGTTCTATGCCCCCTCCTGATAAGAGGCCCAGGGTGGAGCCAGAGTTGGAAAGTTTGGATCAGGCCTCAGATGATTCAGAGTCTTCTGCTGAAGACATTCAAGATTTTCTCCCTTATTCTGATTCTGATGCAGAGGATTCCACTCCTTCTGCTTCTCCTCCAGAGGATTTTTCATTTTCAGAAACTCTACATTCCATGAGGGAGCATTTTAAGTGGGAGGGACAGGATTTCTCTGATTCAAGGAAGAGGCTTAGGGAATTCTTGTTTTTACCACAGCATAGACCCTTGGCTATACCTCCTGTTTTGGATGTTGTTCAGGATGTTTTTTCAGAGGCTTCCCTTAATCCAGATTCTTTGCCTCCTGCGCCAGTTAAGCCGGACAGGTATTACAGGGTGCCTGAGGCTCATAAATATCTGTATAAGAGTCCTAGGGCGGACCCAGAAACTATTAGTCAGGGGCCTAAGGGTGTTAGAGCCTCTGTTGTTAAGAATCCGGTTCCTCTAGATAAGGAAGCTAGAGCTTTGGACAGATGGGGTAAGAAGGTGTATACCTCTTCTACTTTAGCAATGAGGGCTTTAAATTGCCAGTTTCATATGTTGAAGTATCAGAATTTCCTCCTTTCTCAGCTAAAATCTAAAGTGGATGCTTTGGCAGAGGGCATAGAGTGTAAAGAATTGCAGGATTTGGTACATGTCTCTGAACAGGTGGGTAAGCATTCTTTGCAGTGTGGTTTTGATGCTTTACAGGCTTCTTCTAGGGTGGCTGCCACTGGTTCAGTTCTTCGTAGGCACGCCTGGCTTAAGGAGCAGAATTTATCCGAGCATGTTAAAACTAGAATTCTGGATGCCCCTTTACAGTCTGAAGTTTTGTTTGGTCCCCCTGTGGAGTCAGTTTTGAAGAAAATGGAAGACAAGGCTAAGTCTATGCAGACTGTTAAAGATTTTTTGCAGGTGCAACCTCCAAAGTTTAGTAGAAATTGGCCTACTAAGGGGTGGACGTACCCTTCTTCTGATTCTCAGTCTAGGGGTAGATCTAGACGTGGTAGGGGCAGAGCTCAGAGTACCTTCAGGCCTAGAACATGGAGTTCACCTGCACAATCTGCTGGTGAGGGCAGGGGTCAGTCCTTTCGTAAACAGGCCCAATGACCTGCATTTTCAGCTGCCAGATTCTTCTTGCCTGGCAGCTCCTTTGGGAGGAAAGCTAGCACTTTTCAAGCAAAACTGGCTTTTAGTCACCCAGGACAAATGGGTATTGCACATTATAAACCGAGGCTACAAGTTCTATTTCCATACATTGCCTCCTTTCAAAGGCATGCCAGATGTTCCTCCTCGGCAAAGGATAGAGGCTCACAAACAGATTTCTTTACTTCTTCAAATGGGAGCTATACAGCCAGTTCCTCTGTCAGAAGTGGGCCTAGGATTTTATTCTCGCCTGTTTCTAGTACCAAAGAAAGGGAACACGTGGAGACAGATTTTGGATTTATCTATCTTCAACACTTATCTGGACATTCCAAAGTTCAAAATGCTGACATTACAACAGCTTTTACCTCTGTTGGGAAAAGATCACTGGATGGTAACTCTGGATCTCAAAGAGGCTTATCTTCATGTTCCTATCAGGCCCAGTTGCAGGAGGTACCTGGGTTTTCGGGCTGGAAATTTACATTATCAGTTCTCTGCATTGCCCTTTGGCTTATCTACTGCGCCCAGAGTGTTCACAAAGGTTCTGGCTCCAGTGATAGCCTTTTTCAGGTTAAGAGGAATACAGATTTATCCTTATTTGGACGATTGCCTGATTATTGCACAAGACAAGGACGAACTTCTTCATCATCTACAGTATGTGATGGTAGTGTTAAGATGCCTAGGGTATTCTGTGAACGAAACAAAGTCCAGTCTAGTACCCTCTCAGGACATGTGCTTTCTGGGTGTGAGACTGAATACAGCTTCCCAGATGGCCTTTTGACCCCGGACAAACAAAGAAGCCTTTCTCTTTATTTCCATCAAATGTCTCTACAGTCCAGGCTGACTGCAAGGACAGTCCTTCAAGCCTTGGGGTTCATGGCATCTTGTATTCTGGTGCTTCCCAATGCCAAACTGCATATGAGGAAGCTGCAATGGTATCTCAAAAATGTATGGACACAACACTGCCAAGATCTAGACACTGTCATTCAGATAATACCTTGCATTCAGAAGGAATTTTTGTGGTGGGCTCAGGAATGTCACCTAAACAAGGGACTCTCTGTGACCCGACCAGAGGCGAGTCAGATTCTAACGACAGATGCCTCGGACAAGGCTTGGGGAGCACACCTCAATGGAAAATGGGTGCAAGACACGTGGCCTGTCAGACTTCAACATTTGCATATCAGCTTGAAGGAGATGTTAGCAGTCCAATTTGCATTGATGGCTTTCAAGGATTTACTTCACCCAGGGCAGGTGTTGATTCAAACAGACAACACTACTGTCATGTGATACATCAACAAGCAAGGGGGAACTCATTCCTACCCTCTTTGCAGGCAAGCGATGATTTTGTGGGAGACTGCTCTCAGTTTACACCGCAATCTTCAGGCAAGGTTTCTACCAGGAGCACAGAACTCCTTAGCAGATGTGTTGAGCAGACAAATAGTGGATCCTCACGAGTGGAAATTGGATCCTCATGTATTTCAAAAGTTGACAGTGTTATGGGGAACTCCAGACATAGATCTGTTCGCTTCTCCACTAAATTACCAGTTGCCAAAGTTTTGCACAAAAATGTTTCATCCCACAGCTTGGAAGGTGGATGCTCTATCATTCAGTTGGAACAATCTTCATGTATATGCCTTTCCACCTCTGCCTCTTCTCCCCAAGGTACTCTTGAAGGCCAGACAAGACAAGCCATCCATGATTCTGATAGCGCCGGATTGGCCTCGACAGCACTGGTACCCACTTCTGAGGAGTTTAGTACGAGAGCCTCCATGGCCTCTGCCTTTGATTCCGCACCTTTTGTCTCAGGAGGGCAATCACTTCCTCCATGTCAGGATTCAGTCTCTGCATCTAACAGCCTGGCATATTCTGTTTTAGACTCTGGAGGGTCTCAGCTTCCACAACAAGTTTTGAATGTTATTTTAGAGGCCAGAAGGCCTAGTACAAGGAAAGTTTACGCTGATAAATGGAGGAGATTTTTTATTTGGAGCAAAGGGAAGGACTTTGATGTTTCCAAGCCTGATTTAAGTGTTTCTCTTCAATATCTTACTGAGTTATTGGACAAGGGTTTGTCCTTCTCCTCCATAAAGGTTCATGCTGCAGCCATTTCTGCTCACTATGACTGTGACCCTCCTTTATTCTCTCATCCTTTGTTTAAGCAATTTCTTAGAGGGGCAAAGAACATAAGACCCCCACGTAGAGCTCCTACTCCTACTTGGGATCTCAATTTTGTGTTGGAAAAACTTACTCTACAACCTTTTGAGCCTGCAGCTACTGCCGAGTTAAAGTATTTGTCATGGAAGACTGCTTTTTTGTTGGCCATTACCTCTGCAAGAAGGGTTTCTGAATTACAGGCCCTTATGGCAGTGGAACCTTTCCTGATTTTTCATAAGGATAGGGTATCTTTGCGTACTAATCCTTCCTTTGTGCCTAAAGTGGTTTCTAGTGTGGCCTTGAACCAAACTATTCATTTGCCTACTTTTTATGCAAATCCCCAAAATAAAGGGGAGAAGATTTTGCATACTTTGGATATTCACAGGCAGTTGCGTTATTATTTGAGCAGAACCAAGGGGTTCAGGCAGTCTCAGCAGTTGTTTGTTTCTTTTGCTTTGGGTTCTCAGGGAAAACCTGTTTCAAAACAAACTATTTCTAAATGGATTGGTTTTTGTATTTCTTTCTGTTATTCCCATCATGGTAAGGAGATTCCGGCTGGAATCAGACCTCATTCCACTAGGGCGACTTCTACTGCCTTTCTAAGGGGGGTAGCTACAAAAGATATTTTGGAAACAGCTACTTGGAGTTCAGTACATACTTTTTCTAAACATTACCACCTTCCTCTTTATTCTAAGTCTAGGGCTGGATTTGCCACTGCAATATTACAGGGCATTTTAGCAGCCCCTAATGCTTTTTGATTTTGCCATCCTCCCTTTACCTCTGCTTTGGGATTCTACCCATATGTAAGGACTGCAGCAATGTGAGATGAAGAACATAGTACAGTTTTGTACCTACCATAAATGTAGATGTTCGAAGATCCACATTGCTGCAGTCCAATTTACCCTCCCTCCTTCCCCACTGTAGTTTGGCATAGTTATATGTTTTGGGTGATGGTTGTTGTTGGGCATGTTTTTTGGGAGGTATTCTGTGTTTGGCTGTGGCCTTTCTTTTTAGGGCCTTCTGACATCTGGGGCAAGAAAAGACTGTGGATATGACGTCGGTCATGCGCTTTTATACCCTGACACTCTGATGTCAGATCTGAGCGCCCATGACCGACGTCAGCCTAATACTTTGGTATTCGGGCCGACCGAGGACAGCGGACTACCCATATGTAAGGACTGCAGCAATGTGGATCTTCAAACATCTACATTTATGGTAGGTACAAAACTGTACTTTTCCTAACTAACAATTTCAGTTCAATAAGTATGTCAGCTAAATCATTTTTTCTGGAAGGAATTAATTTCGATCCCTTCCTAAAAAGGGAAAAATGTGTTGGGGTAAGGTTGATATCCGTGTAATTAAAGATGTTATAACCCCCATAACTCGTCATTTTCCCTTCAGATGTGCTAATAATCCTCCAATTATTTTATTGTTCTCTTATTGGTTGTTCCCTTTCTTCTTCCAACCCACTGTGTTCCCCCTGTTGTTTGAATTCTGTTGCCCATGAAATTGTCCTAAAAAATTATTGTATTTATTTTTATTCTTATTTTGCATTCTCTGACTTGCTAGGTCCCGAATCACCATCGTCAAACACTTCCTCATCCTGTATAGAAGTATGACTAGGATTTCTCCAAGACGTACTTTGGGGCTTCTTATGAAATCCCCCCACTGCTTCAACCATCCCTTGTTCTTGGTCTGGGTTGCCAAAGTTTGAATTGTGTTCATTGGCTCCCAAATATGCTTTAGGAAAAGGGTATGCTAAATTGTTTTGGTATTCAAGTGCATTCCTATCCAACATTTTACTTTTTCTTCTCAAGTTGCCCTTAACATTGGTTTCTACCATCTCAAACAGCAAATCATATTTTTCAGCAAACAAATCCGAAGAGCCATATCAAAAAATTCATTATTTAAAATATTAGTTTTTTCTAACAGATCTTTAATCTTATTGTTATTTAGTCTAACAATTCATAGGTTGGTACTAGGCTATCAGCCTAGCCATAACAATTCCCTGGCTATTTCTTCCCACACTATTTGCTTCCCTTTACCCCTGTCTAGCAGGGCGACTGACGTGATCCCCAGGGTGAATTTCCTTTCTCCCATCCAATTGTCAAGGTTCCTTTTGAAGAGGGCCAAAGAGGCACTCTGCTTGACATGTATGGGCAGTCTATTCCAGAGTCTGGGGAGTCTCTGGGTCAGGAACCTATCCCTCCAGCATGTTTTGTTTATTGACTGCATAAGCTTTATACCATGTTGATCAAGCAGAGCCAAAAGTTCATCAGTCTCTGGCTGGCCCATTAATAAACCATTAGGGAATTTGAACATCCTGAGACCTTTCAGAACTGTTTTTCTGTTGATGCTTTCTGTTAAGAACATATTGTCACACTGTAAATTCCTAACCTTGTTTAATAAGGTCTCTAATTCATTTAACTTTTCTTTAAATTTTTTGTTATTGTTGTTGCTCAGAGTTCTGGCACCCAGGAACTGTTACTGTTCTGCGACCTTCGGATCCGATTTCAGATCCTAGGCCCATGTCTGCTCCAGTTGATCCGAAGCACTCCTTGGATTCATCCAGTGTTTATCTAATTTCAAGTTCTCCTGAAGCTGCTCTTGCCATCTCAGATCCTAGGACTACACATTCTACAGCTAGGGGCCCCACGCCAGTGCTGGGCATTGAGTCAGCCTGTTTCCTTGGGCTGCAGCAGACTCCTGCTGGGCATTCCAGGCCCCTCTCCGTGGCCTTTTCTAGAAGCCTGTCAGAGGCTGATGTGGACAGGATGATTAGGAAGATTCTCAAGATTCAGATCCATCTGGGGGTCTTCTCCATGCCATCCCCTCTGTGTTCTGTTCCCCTCCAAGCTCAGTCTCCTCCTCCAATCTGTCTGTTGGTATCACAGTCTCAGGATCATAGCCAGCCTAGAGATCCAGGGTCGAGTATGAGCAGCTTGCCTTCCTCCACTCTGACTTTTGCTGTGACCTCCTCTGCTCTGTTTTCTGGATCGCAGTGGGTCTGGAGTCCAGGATGTCCCTGTCAGATCCAGGGGAGGGGTTCAGCTTCAACTATATCGGAGCTCTTTCTTCCCCTTGGTGCTTCGGCAGTGGACAGTTTGGGTCAGTTTGGGTCTGATTCTACCTGGAAGCCATGGCTTGGGGATTCTAGCCCACTCTTCTTCAGTAGCTTTGGTTCAGGTGGAACTGGGAAGGGATTCACTGTGCCCCTCAACATTTCAAGTTGTAGAAAGGACCTTCTCTTGCCATAGGGATCCAGTCTCCATGAGCTATGATCCCTCCTGTCAACTTCCCTTGGATCAGAGACTTGAGCCTGTCCTAGCTGTTT
This sequence comes from Protopterus annectens, assembly GCF_019279795.1. Classification (NCBI taxonomy): domain Eukaryota; kingdom Metazoa; phylum Chordata; order Ceratodontiformes; family Protopteridae; genus Protopterus; species Protopterus annectens. The sequence continues at coordinate 979,283,164 of NC_056743.1, forward strand.
AGTCACCCTGTCCAGACTAGCCTCCATACACTTCCCCCAGAGGGAGCCCCCTCCTCTTCAGGGACATCCCACAGAGGCGATCCCTCATAGGAAGACTTGCAAAAGGAGGCACATTGACAGCCACCTTGGAGCCCGTCACTGAGGACACTGACTTCAATGAAGGAGAAGGATCCCCCAGATCACTACTAGAGGACACCTCCTTTGGAGATATTTTAGAGATCCTGAGGCAGAGAGGTTGTTGGTCAGCACAACCTCCATCCTCAAAAGAATGTGCATCTTTGGAGGCTTTTGGGACAGGCCCATCTACATCCTGGGTGAGTCCCCCCAGTGAACGAGCTCTTGAATTAGGTGCCCTACCAGGCCTGAAAGGAGCTGGACTCAATCAAACTGATTACCAAGTGCCCAGACAAATTTTTATCTCCCCGTAAGAACAGACCATATCAGACCAAGGGTATTCCACTGGATGCCATGGTTGTGGCAGCATTTGCCAAAAAGGGGCTAGCTGAACAGAGCTCCGCTGTCCATCTGCCAAACAAGGAGTCCAGAGCGATCAATAGGTTTAAGCTCATTTACACCTCAGACAGTTTCTCGCTGAGGGTGTTGAACTACCTGGCACATTACTCTATTGCAGAGGGAACTGGTGAAGGAACTATCAGACTCTCTGGCAGAGATTTTCAGTGGAGGACTACAAGAAAGTCTCCCCCCAACTGACAACTGTTTTGTCTTTGTCTAATTCTTCCATGAGGCCTCTCTTCCATTCCACAGAAGGTGCCTCATGGACAGCCGCTCAGGTATTGCAACTCGGAGACATATCTGGATGAGGCATTGTGATTTCACAGAACCTCTTAAGGTGTCCTTTGTCAGCGCCCTATTTGGATCCCCGCTTTTCATCTATTAGCCCGAGACCCTAACCTACAGTGAGCAAGAAGGGAAAACCTTATCTGCCATTAGGATCAAGTTCTTAAGTTTCTCAGTGCACCTTTTCTAGAAATCGGCACAGCAGAAAGAAAACCTGGTTCCAAAAATTTCAGGGGTCTTCTCAGGATCAAAGCGGTGATCCATACTCAAGAGTCAGAGGAGGAAGTTTCAGTGGGAGATGCTACCCCAGGGGCAGAGGCGGTCTGCAGAAGTAGGGCTTCAGGGAACCATTCTCTGATGAGACCCAATCAGCACTCCTGAAGAGCTGCTCAACTGCTCATATCTGGAGGAAGTCAGGAGTCATTTTTTCTCTGCACCATACTGCCTGGAATGATATAACACAAAACAAGTGAATGCTAAAGATTATATCCAGAGGTTATTTTATTCCCTTTTTCCTTCCTCCTCCAGAGAGGTCAAATAGACTCTGCTGATGTTCCTCCCAGTCAGAGGAAGTTTGCAGTAGCAGAAATTCCACATCTACTGCAAAAAGAGTCATCCAAGAGGTCTGACCAGACAAAGAAGATTCAGAACTTACTCTTCCTTCTTTTTAGTGCTAAAGGAAAAGAGGGACCTGCGATCTATTTTGGATCTAAGCAAATTAAATTTGCTCATAAAGAAGGCAAAGTTCCAAATAGTGGTTCATTCCATTCTACTGCTACTGTGCAAGGATGATTGGATGTGCTCTGTGGACTTAAAGGATGCATGCTGTCACATCAAAATGGACATTTGCTCCAGAAGTCATCTGCACTTCCAGCTGCAAGCTAGTCATTTTTAGTTTAAAGCCCTGCCCTTTGGACTCGCTACAGTCCCAGGGTGTTTAACAAATGTATGGCAGTAGTTGCAGCTCACCTGAGACTGCAAGTATTCTGGGTGTTTCCATATCTGGACGACTGGCTCTTCGCTGCCCCAATCAGGCGTCAAGTACTCCCAACCAGAGATTACTTCAACCTTGCCAATCATCTAAGTATCACCATAAACCTGACAGTCAAACCCATCCCCTGTTCAGAGGTTAGAATTCATTGGAGCTGCCTTGGACACAGTGAACCAGATTGTAGCTCAAACCCCTCATTGCATTTAGACCTTGAGAGAGCATGTCCGAGCCGTCTTAAGCTGATCTTTCCCACTGGCAGGGCGGATCATCCCATTAGTCCCTCTTGAAAGGTATTTTATGTGATTTCTTCAATGGACCCTGGCTGTTCAATGGTCTATTCTCTAACAGACTGTTCCTATCAACCTGACTTTGGTTTGCATCTCCAATGCTGGTTGCTGTCTGATGATAGGATGCTCTAATGATAGGCAGACCTTTCCTTCTTCCTTCTCCCTCAGCCATGATGACCACGGAATCTTCCCAGTTTGGGTGGGGTCGCATTTCAAGGGAAAGATGGTCCAAGGCACATGGTTGCACATAGAGACCAGATTGCATATTAGAGTTGTAGAGAGAAGAGCAGTCCTCCTCATGTTGCAAGTTTTTCAGGACATTCTCCCTCTAGGAATGATTGCGTTTCACACAGACAACATGTCAGTGGTGTGGTACATCAAGAAACAAGGAGGAACATGCTCTTACCCGCTGTGCAGAGAGGCCATGAGGGTATGAAAATGGGCAAGGTCTTTGGACCATTTTCTGCTTGCAACTCGCATAACAGGGAAATCCAATGCCCTGGCAGACGAGCTCAGCAGGTCCATTCTGAACCCTTACAAGTGGTTGCTCAGTCAGTAGCAAGCTTGATGTTCAGCCATTGGGGCCAACTTTGCTGTGACCTATTTGCATCCCCCCAGAACAAGTGCAGCAACTATTATAGGGGAGTCCCTGAGGGATGCTCTGGTTCATGATTGCCCCCCTGGTCTCCTCTGTGCTTATCCCCCCACTACCCTTGAACCCAAAGTCTCTCCAGAAAGCAAAGCATCTGAAGTCCTCTAATTCTCATTGCCCCCTACTGGCTTCATCAGATTTGGTTCCCCTTCCTCTGGTCTCACCTGAAATATCCTCCATGGATTCTGGAACCTAAACAGGACCTCTTTTGATACCCAATAGAGAGTTTTCACCCAATCTGATGTCCCTCAAATTCACCGCTTGGTTTCTCCACTTTCAGTGATTGTTCAAAGGTCCAGACTTGCTCCCCCCAATCCAAGACATTATTTTAGCCTCCCAAAAAACAGCTACCAAGAAAGTCTATCAGAGTAAATGGAAGAGTTTTGTTTTCAGGGCTTCTAAAGAGAACATTGACCCTTTCTAGCACTGATTTCAGCTATCCTTCTCTTCCTTGCTTCCCTTTTCAAAGAAGCCAGCTTCTCTACCATCAAACTTCAATTGACAGCCATCTCTAGCTTTCATTCTGGCAATGTTTTCAATTCCATGTCAACTTCCAAACTGTGCAAGGCCTTCTTGAAAGGGATTTTCCTCCTCAGGCCTCCAGTCAAAGATTCATCCTGCCATGGGATCTCACTGTGGTCTTGCAAGGCTTAACTCAAAAACCTTTTGAACCAGCCTATGATTGTGACTTAGTTTCTTTCATGGATGTCAGTCTTTTTCATTGCCATCACCTCACCAAAGAGAATCTTGAAAATTCAGGCCTTGTCTTCTAAGCATCATTACATTATTTTCTACAAAGATAGAGTTTCCCTTTGTACTCTCTCATGCCCAAAATAGCTACAGAATCTATTCTCAACCAGACCATTCAACTACCAGTTTTCTTCCCAAATTTCTGTAATAAGGGAGAACATTTGTTGAATCTGCTTGATCACAGGCAGTTACGTTTTTATCTGCACAAGATGAATCCTTTTTGAAAATCAGAAGTGTTATTTGTGTCCTCCTCGCATAGCCGTTCAGGTCTGGTAGTTTCTAACTTTACTCTTGCTAAATGGATAACACTGTTACCTTGATTTATACCAAGAATGGATTACAGCTACCTCATCCTCCCAAGGCTCACTCAACTAGGTCTATGTCCACCTCATCTGCCTTCTCTTCCAGGGCATCTTTAGATATCTGTGCTGCAGCCACTTGGTCGAAGGCTCCCATCTTTGTCTTGCATTACAAGTTAGACAGTTTCCAGGAGCAGAGCTGCCTTTGGTTCAGCAGTGCTCTGGCATATCCTTTCTTGAGACCACCCAGGAGTTGTATAGCTGGGGACTCTACCCATCTATAAGGATTAAAGAAAGTGGCAACATCAGATTTATTAGTTATGTGCTTACCATAACTTGGTATCTGTGTTGTTTCCTTTCATTCCTCCTCACCTTTTCTCCCTGCCATCCCCCCTACCCATGCTCTAAAGACCTAGAGACTTTTTAGGAATAGTTCCTGGTTTTGAGCCTCTGGTTATTGATGTATACTCCTTTCTTTCTCTGCTGTCTATCTAGTAATGGGCAGCAAACTTGATCTGAGAGAGTTAGTTAGAGGGACGGTGCATTATGAAATGTGGGAGGAGCTTGAGACTTGGATCCTAGTTTGACAAAATGCAGCCGAGTTGGATCTGAGGATCAGATCTATAACCCATCCATGAGGATGTTATGGTAAGTACATAACTAATAATTTTATATAATACGTATATACACATTTGAAAAAACAGCACTCCTATTAGGTTTTGCCTTTAGTATACATTTTAGAGAGACAGATGCATTTAATCCTGGATAACTGTCTGCTCTCAGCATATGAATCCTTTTATATTCAGTTCTTTCAGTTTTATTAACAATATCTCCACTTCTATATTCATTAATAGTAACAATTTCCAAAACGTTAAATTTAAAACCATGATGTAAACCTTCTTTACGAATGTTTTTACAAGGTATTAGTTTCAATCCCTTATATCTGACAAATGACCACAAATCCTTTCTTTTAATATACAGTTTTTTTTCCACATAAAAGGATGAGCACAAAATACATGTGGCTAGGTATATCACATTATTGGTGTTACAAGTGGCATAACAATTAAATCTATAAACCTTATCTGCTGTTGGATGTTTAAAAACATCCCTACTAATTAAATTACAATGTATACAATTCCCACACAAGTATTTACCATGTTGGTCCTTACAATTAAGGATATTTTCCAAGTGTCTTTGTTCCATATAATTAAGATTACTTGCTTTTTATAACAATATGTCTGGTTCCCAGGCTAAATGTTCTTAAACTTTTGCACGTTTCAAAATATGCCAGTGTTTCAAAATTATGCTTTTAAAAATATTAGTATGCCTGTTACTAGTAACAATCATTCATACTTCTCTTCTAATAGTTCATGTTCTTCTGTTGTAGGATTCACCAAATGAATTCCACAATGGTGCACCTATTTTGAAAGACATATGCCTTAGTTCCTGGCACCTCCCTGTGTTATAAACTCTTTAAAAATTAGTCCGCATTTCTTCTAACTGTAATTGAGACATTTCTTGTTGCATATTTAATCTAGCTAACCTAGTCATTTGCCCTTTTAGGAATATTTTTAAAAATAAAAGAAGGGTGCATACTGGTCCAATGTAAATGAGTTCTTGCATATCTCTCTTCTATAGATTTTAGTATCAAGGGAGCCATGAATATTTCTCTTCAAAGTAACATCTAAAAAGTTAATAGAACTCCTGGACTTCATCTTAAACTATGTTTTAATGGATAGGGTAATAAGATGAGTTGTTTTTTGAAACATGTACATATATACATATATATTTGTATATTTACATGCGTATGTAATATATAGAGACTTTTGTTTTTTTAGATTTTTTTGTACATATATTTTTCGTATAGTTTTTTGTTGATGTCTTCTGCAAGTCTTTATACAACATCCAGTGTGGTTTTGTTTTACGTATTGTTGCACACGTTTTTATGTAATTGTACAAATCTGCTAGGATACAAAATAGGAAGTGACACTTAAAGCTCTTTTAGCAAAAGCTTTTTATTGTGCATGAAGCTTGTGGTATTAAAGTTTGTTTGTGGTATCTTGAGCATTTTCTTGTTTTTTTCTGGTTTCATGTTTTCAGTGAATCAGCTTGGATTTTATATGTTTGAGCTCTCACTGTTTTGTCTGCCCCCTCAATCTTAGATTTAAAAGATATTTATCATTACATTCCAGTCCTCAAAAGATTTCAGATGCTTTTTGTGCTTTTCTGTCTGGTTTACATTTTCAGTTTTTCTTTGCTTATCAACAGCTCCATGAGTGTATACAAAGTGCCTGGCACCTGTAAGGGCCCATTATGGTTCGCAAGGCATTCTCATATTTAGACAATTTTTTTTTTTTTGCAGATTTGTTCATAGGCTAAGAATGTCTGGCTTGAGTAAACAGTCTTTCGGCTTTTCCCGGTTAGGGGTCGCCACAGCGGAACTCTGGTCCGCTAATGATTGGCAATTGATTTTTTACTTGCTGGCTTGCCGGGCCTAACATACAACCTTCAATGAAGGAACGCCCATTCACGCATGTCGACACACAGAAGACGCTCTAATGGAGAATCCAACGGGCAACGTCTAACTGTGAGGCGACACCATTTTTTTCACAGCTTGGGTTTTCAGGTGAACATGGAATTTTTTTCTCATTCAATCATACAGGATAGAGTTTCTGTGTTTTCTACTGGCTATATCCCTCATGATGGCCTTTCTTCCTCAAGGAAGAGAGGAATGCTACAAAGAGCTGTTTCTGATATTTTTCCAAACAGACTCTGTATGTAGCAGAGCATTTTCAAAATTCTAGGTTTGATGTGCTCTACTATGCTCATGATTCCTTTGGTTACACTTCACATGAGGAAGATTCAGTGATTTATCAAGTCATTTGGACACTACAGCAGCACCATCTTCATTTCAAATTCCCAATGCTTGGGGTTTGTGAAGAAAGAGCTATTCTGGCGGGTGTGAATTGGTTATCTTTCATCCCAGGTCTTCCTCTCTCCCTTCCAGCTCCTACTCAGTTTGTGACAACAGATGCATCAGACTTTGCTTGGGGAGCTGTTTCCAAGGGAGGGAAAGAGCAAGACCTCTGGAACAAAGAAGAAAAGTTAAAACACCCAAGTGTCAAAGAAATGATAGATGTTCTGACTGAGTCACTGTTGCAGTATTCTTAACAGATGGGTTGTAGCTTGCTGATGTCTGGCCAAGATACCAAAGCTGTACCTTCCTAGCACATATGTCAGGGTGATGACAGCTTGTATTTATCAGGGTGTAAAATTGAACATATGCAATCCTAAGACTATCGTGCAGTCAGCCCAATTTCAGGTCGTTACATTTGACAGATGTAATTGTTTGTTCGCTCTGTACTTTAGTTTTGCTTGTCGGATCAGGTAAGTGTTCCATTGGTGATCCTTCCTTCAGAACTTTTGACTGCTTTGTTACTTGTTAGATGTCAGCTAGGGGTTTGCGTCAGTGCGGTAGACAAATTCTGTACAAAGACTTGCACACTAAGTGCCTGTTTCTGTCTAGGTACTGAACATGACTATAAATCCTGCTCCATCTGTCAAACATTCATTCTGAAAACCCTACAATCTAGGCTATCCTCACATAATACCTTCCTTGAGACTCTTCTGAAATGCTTGGTCTATTCCACTATGCCAGAAGACCCAGATGCCTGCCTCCCACCTAAGAAAAATCTTAGAAGACCTAGAGAGGATTCTTCTGCCATCTTTGTAGAATCTGACATACCCGCTGAGGTGGTCAAACCCAGGGTACACCAATCATCTTCTCATGAGCCCTCTACTGTGACTCTGCCACTATGATTTTTGAAATCTTGCAGATGACTGAGTCTTCAGACAACCTGCAACTCATTATCTCAGAGGGCCCTCAAAGAATCCCTCAGATCCTTTTGCAGCAAGAGATTCCTGGTTCCCTGAGAGAAACGGGCCAAGGCTCAAACCCCCAAGCAGAGTTGGGTGGATGTCACCTCTAAAAAGAAAAAGGAGAAACTTATTCTCAACTTCCCCTTCTAAGTCCAGGGAGAAAGAATAGATGGACTTTCTCAGTTTCTCAGGGGTTATTCAAGGAAATCGCTTCTCTGAAGCCACCTTCCTTAGTGACCCAGCTTTCTCAGGCCACACCACAAAAGCAGGCCTTAGATTCTCCCTCCTGTGATGAGAAATCAGGCAGGGATTTGGATCGATCTTTTGACTACTCATCCCAGTTACACACACCAGAACAGATTTCCTCAGATGAGGAGATTCCTCCTTGGAAGAAGCCTCCTTTGGAGAAGCATTACAAAGCATGATGAAACGTTTTGAAACATAGTCTCCCCATCCTATTCAGGAAAGGGATTTTACTCCAGAATCTTCCTGGTCTGAAGGAAAGAGGGTCATTGGAGAACCCATCCTGGACCTCTCCAGGCTAAACAGCTTTCCGAGAGTGCCCTCCTTCAGAATTTTGCGCTTACGAATTCTACTTTTCCTACTTCCTCAGGTTTTTCTGGTATCTTCAAACCTAAAGGATGCTTATCTTCATATTCTCATCTGCCGTTCCTGCAGAAAATATTTCAAGTTATTTACTGGGTCATCAGATATTTAGTTTATTGCTTTGCCCTTTTGCCCTTCTACAGCTCCAGTGGTTTTCCGAAAGTGTGTGGCTTCAGTAGTGGCTTTTTGCCATACTCAGGGCATACAAATTTTCCCTTACTTAGACAACTTTCTACTCCAGGCTTTATCAACAAAGACACTTTTAAAGCACCTTCATTACACTGTACATCTTTTGACTCTCTTGGAGTTCACTCCAGGTCTCCCATTCACTCCAGCACTGTACAACCAATTACCTGTTTACAGATGCTTCAGACAGGTCATGTGGGCTTGGACAGGGGACCATAGAGTCCAAGGGGAGTGGCCTGCCCATGTACTCAGAACGAATCAACCTAAAGGAAATGAGGGCACCTCAAGTCCTCCAGACTTTCTCACATATTTGAAAATCAGCCACTTTGCTGATACACATGGGCAACACCATGGTGATGTAGTACATAAACAGGGAGGCACAAGATCCTATCTGTTTGCATGCTTGCACAGGAGGCCTGGTACCTAGTGTTTCAGATGAATCTTATGCTTACAGCAACGTACATTCCCCTTCAGCAGAACATATTGAGCTTCTTATCTTGGAAAACAGTGTTTATTAATTACTCATATTTCTGCAAGAAGAGTATCTGAATTGCAAACTTTACTGGCAAGTCATTCCTATCTCATTTTACATAAAATAGGCTTGCTTTGAGAACAAATCATTCTTTTATGCCAAAAATTGAGTTCAGCTTGAGCCAAGTCATTCATCTCCCAGTTTTCTTTCCTGAATCTAAAAATTAGAGATAAAGACTTCTACATATTCTAAGTGTCCACAGATAAGTCAGGTACTATATTGACAGAACTAAAACCCTCAGGATTGCTGACGGACTATTTCCTGTGAAGATAAGAAAAAGGGAATAGCAGTGTCAAAACAGAATTTCCAAATGGTTGACCCAGGCTGTTGCCTTCTGTTCTCACCACAATAAGGCACATCAGCCAAGGTCAGGGCCCCCACTGTTAGGGCTTTCGCTACTTTTTGGGATTTTGGAAAGGGGTGGACTCCAGAAATACACTAGAGACAGTAACCCAGTCATCTGTATGCACCTTTAGTAAGCATTACAAACTAAACTTCAACTCTAGGTCCAGAGCAGGCTTTAGTAGGCCTGTTCTACAGGGGCTCCTGGTCTCTGATCCATCTTCCTCCTCCATTGCTGTCTAAGCTTTGGTATTCATCCCATGTAGCATGAAAATAATACAGTTTAAGTAAAACCAAAAAAGAACAAGTTGAACCAAGAAATAGCAAAGTCCAGCACAACAAGACCCGGAAAGCTACAACCAGGCAATATTATTATTAAATTCCTTTTGCGTGGCCAGTACCAACACAAACGCAGCTTGATAGTAAAGCTTTTATTAAATCCACTTCACGATGCTGAATGCAATAAAAAATATATACAACCAAGCGCTTTCACTCGGCTACTACCGAGCTTTATCAAGGTGAAACAGATAACTGCTCCATTTCTAGTAATTTATACTCTTCACAAGGTCACATGACCTAATTAATTAAACCAATTTCAAATAAAATACATAAATATAAACTTTTTCATTAATAAAAACTATTACTACATATAAAAACTATCATAAAAATGACTTCTCATTAATTAACAAAGAAACTTGGGCCACTTAATGTATATAATAAATAAAACCAAAAAAACTTTTTCATATATGTGTCCCAATTAAAAAACAAGTTATATCTGATTCAGTGTAATCTCACCTAAAACATTCCTTAGTTTAAGCGTATCTTACTGAACTCAAATTACAACAGAACCAACATTAATATAACTAAATAAAATTTTGGGCTGTTACAATCTAGCTTGCCTCATTTTTAAGACACTATTTATATTAATGTTTTCATACCAGGAAACCTGCTGGCATCAAGTTTCAATTGCCAGAATAATTCCCGATATTCCAGTCTGGTTTCCAAGCTACCACCTCTAACATCCGGTGTAATTTGTTCAAGTATAATAAATTTAATACGCATATTTTCACAAGTCAAGGAATGTTTATAAAAAGCGTTACTTTCCTTATGGTTAGTTTTACAGTTTCAGTTTAAGTAAACTTACCATTTCCTTATGGTTAGTTTTACAGTTTAAGTAAACTTACCATAGCAGTAAATGTTTGAAAAGATTGTTGCTGCTGCTTCAGTAGCAGCACTATCTTGCTCTTTTTCAAAGTTATGCCAGGGTATGGGCTTTTTATTGTTGTGGACCCTATTTGGTAGGACTCTATCCCACTTCTGGGCCAGGAAGGCTGTAAGTTTATGCACCCTACCCACTGACTTTATACTGCTTCTCTTGTTCATGGCAGTGGCTAGAGTGCATGCCCTAAAACTTTGAAAGCTGTCAAGCTGCTCCAGTCCTTGGCAGTACTTAGCATATGGCTTATGCTACTGTAGCAGTAATCTGTTCAAACATGTACTGTTATTGTATGTTTACTTAGACAACTGTACTGTATTATTTTGTTTTTAGATAAATATTCTAGTTAAATTTGTTACCTAAATAGTAAATTAGTAGTTTTGTGTAGTAAGAGTATACAGCAGAGGAAGCTTTTTCAGGATTAATTGTGTTGTATACTTGTATTAAAAACCTGCCACTTTCATCTCTGTTTTTGGAAGCTTAGGTATATGCATTGTTTGTTGATTAGAAAACTGTTTTACAAGTGGGGGGGGGGGGGGCTTAAGTTAAATTTAATATTCAGCATACCCTAGCAGGAAGTTAAAATTCTATCTTGGATATGATTTTCCTTATGAATTAAACACACATCACTCTGATAAGAGCAATGGAAGCACCTAAAGTTTTCTGAATTATTTTGGTTTCAAAGATATTTAGAGGTACACATTTCATTTAGACAAAAGTTATACTCATTTGGACTGTAAGCATTAAAATACTGAGGTTAGATTTACTTTTTCTTCACCAATTCCTTTACTGAATGATATTGACATCAGCCCCCAACTTCTTGTAGATCATCCTCGTAACAGACTTATATTGTATCTTTCAGAACTTACTTTTTCATTTGAGGTGTTTTACAGTCTATATGCTAACGACCTGAAATTGGATCAACTGATTACAAGTGTTACAGATAAGGCATGTCTGCAAAATAATTTGACTAAATTGACCATTTGGGCACAGGAGAATAATATGTTGATAAATACATCAAAAACTAAGCATATGAGATTTGGGAGACATAAACCGAAAGGTGAATATTTAATACAGCACACAGTGATTGAAACTATAGACTCATTTAAGGACCTGGGTATATGGGTAGATTCATCTGAGTTTTTCTAATCATATCAACCAATTGGCTAATGATAGTTAAAGAACTATAGGTTGTTTATAAAGTCTATGAAATCAAACATAATGAAGTCATTGTTAGTTGCATTAAACCCAAACTTGATGGAATAATATGGAAACCCTATATGAAAACAAGAATGAATAAACTGGAAGGGAGTACAGTGGAAATATACCAAGGGCATCGATGGATGTGAAAATTTAAGTTATGAAAGACTAAAATATCTAAACTTGTACAGTGTCTCTTACATATATTTAAGAGGAGATCTTTTTCAGATATATAGGGCATTTAGGGACAACTACCTCTGGGAATGTTTGGAGTTATCAAAAAGTACTAGAGAATCATCAGATAACCTATGCAGAAGATTCTATAGGAATGAGAAGTGTACTAATTGGTTCTTTGACAGAATAGCTGATGCTTGGAACAGACTACCAAATTACATTAAAGCAAGTACTAGTTTAGATATTTTTAAGAACAGCCTGGACATTTACTATGGGAACAAGTGTTTTGGTATATTAGCAAGCTAGAAGGGCATTAATGCCCATGCTTAAAACATTTGTATGTGTGTACATTTAGTGACTTCTAGTCTGTGCATAGACCTCTTAGAATACATTCATGTTTCACATTTGTGTCATGAGAAGATAAGGTCAAAGTCAGGAATACTTGCATTTCAGTTCTCAACAAAGTGGTAGAACTAATCTTGTTTTTTTTATTTATTTATTTATTAAAGAGAAGTTGCTTCTTCCTTTCGGCTTTTCCCGGTTAAGGGTCGCCACAGCGGATCACCTATCTGCTCATGATTGGCAGTGGAGTTTTTCGGTGTCGAGTTGCCAGCCCGACGCTCAACCTTCCACAGAAGGTACATGCATGCACGCACTCACACCTAGGGCCAATTTAAAGTGTCTAATCCACCTACAGCATGTCTTTGGGATGTGGGAGGAAACTGGTTTACCCGGTGGAAACCCACGCGACCACAGGGAGGACATGCAGACTCCGCACAGAGGGCACCCCAGCCGAGGATATAACCAGAGAACCTCTTGCTGTGAGGCGGCAATGCAAAAACTGCTGCACCACTGCGGCCGCCCTGTATAGAGAGAAGTTAAAAGGCAAAAAATCTTAAATATTGTCTGTTCATCTCCTAACAAGTTTATTTTTTTTTTCTCCTAACAAGTTCTGTTTTTTTGAAAACAGACCATTGTGTGAACAACATGTTATGTAGTCTCCTACTTAAACTTTGTGAAAAGGAAATGTTTAATACAAGATCGAGATATTAACACCTTTGGGGTATTTTTTTTCCTTGAAGTTGTCAATTCTGTGATATTACTCTCACAAAAGGCTGAAATCCAGAGACAACTTACATTTCTAGAAGTTACAATTAGGTTAATGTTTATTTTACACACACAACATATCTGCTGATCACAATGGAAATTGTTTTTTTACTGCTGCTATACTGGTGGATGAACATGATCAGAATAATGATGATCGAATTACATTTTGTTACATCTATATATATATATATATATATATATATATATATATATATATATATATATATATATATATAAAGAAATTGCTGTAGGGCTGCAGAATGTCATTGCTGAGGCCTGCTCTGTAGTATAACACTGTTTGGTTTTACAGTATATATTCACTCTATGTTCAATATTCAAAGATGTAGTCACAAATATGTGATTCTTTTCTGTATGTACACCAAGTTTGAGATGACCATAAGTCAAAAAAATCTCCTTGACCCTGAGGTACAGAGAACCTGAAGTTAGCATATGTAAGTAGAAGAGTTATGAAGGGGATGCATTTTTAAAGGTAGTAGTATTCACAATGGCCTGTTTTTATTAGGTCAAAGCTTATTGTTCATTTGATGGTGTTGAATACTTGTGCTGTGAATTTTAATGCAGACATTTATTTTACTGTGTGCCTATATTCTCATAAGCCAAATAACCCAAAATATTAAGTGTAGCTGTTTGAAAAAGCTCAACTTGTATTTATTTTTTCTGATGCAGAACTGAGTGTGGGAGTACATATCTTTTAAATTAAAATTGTATGTATTTATCAGTTTTTATAGCACCATGCATGCTGGTATCAGCCAGTCTGTAGGATGGTAAGTACTTTTTTTTTTAAACTCTGCTCCACTGTATATCTACCATTGTCCCCCTCCAGACCAATTGGCCCATTTGTTCCCCACTGAGGTAAGGTTTGACCAGGAGTGGCCATTGGGAGATTGCTAGAAGTTGCACTATGGTGTTCTGACAGTAGTGAGCTGAAATATACTCCTGAGCCATTAGGGTGGTATAAGGTTTTTTTTTCCCTTAAGCCCTACCTGTATTTCCCAGACACCCTGCTCACAAAGCTGAAGATGATGCAGTGTGCTGTTCACTCTGCACGTCCCTCACGTCTGCAAGGGACATCACTAAAACATAGGAAGTGGTATTCCACATCACAGAAGAAATCATATTCCCCTTGATGTTCCACACCTCCTGGGAGAGGTGTGAGCAGGCTACACTCCACTTCTTTACCTCTCAGCCTAGGTTCTCCAATAACAGGGCTGCTAGTTGAATGCCAGTTGCCTGGGGTTTGAGCCTTTATTCATTTATTGGCATACACAATCTTACAAGTCACTTTCATTGTGACATCTGTATGCGTTTGTAATGTGTGCTCATGCATATGCACACTGAGGAGGTTTTGGTGGGCTAAATTGTGTGGTTCTTTCAGCAACAGCAAGATGAGATACATTCCTGAGTTGTCAAGTAATCATTGATTGGAGTCATATCTGATGTATACACAATCACCCATGTGGCTGTAATTGTGGTCACATCTTTAATTCATGGTGAATTGCAAGAGATTGCACTGTATGGTTCAGTTCTGTCAACAGCAAGTTGAAATGCATTCTTGATCCGTTATTTGTCTTCATTTGACTGAAAATAGTCATCTGAAAAGTGTACAAGGATATAGTAGCTGCAATTGTGGTCATACCTGTGTGTGGGGAATCTGGTGCAAAATGGTTGCACTGTATGATTCTAATAGCAAATTAAAATACATACCAGTGATCTGTGCATTTTCATTGTAAGCTGACATCTCGTGTACACGATCATGAAAGCAGTTATATTTCTAGTCATAATTGTATGGGGAGTGCAATGAGTTGCATTTTATGGTTCAGGTCTGTCAGTAACAAGCTGGAATGAATTCTTAGACTATTTATGCATGTGTTCATTTAATCTCAAACAGACATCTTAATATGTACAAAATCATACAAGTGACTGTAATTGTTTACATTTGTGCGTGTTTTTGCGTGGGGGGATTTCCAATGTGTTGCACCATATAATTCTGACAGTAGCAACCTGAAATGCATTCCTGGGCCATTATGTATGTATTCACTTGATTTCATGTAGATGTGTAAGGTATACATAGTCATTACACATGGTTGCAGTTATGGTCCCATCTTTGGAGGAATTATTAGAGGTTGCACTGTGTAGTTCTGACAGCAGGGAACCAAAAAGGCATTAGTAGAATACGACAGCAGGAAGTAGAAAAATGTATTTATAACCATAGAGTAGGTGAGAAACAGAGTTGCACAACCACTGGAAGGAATTTTGAGAGACTTCATGAATATTTTGCTAAGTTGTATAGGTAAGAGAGGAACTAGAGGCTGGAACAGAGAAAGAAGAGGAGGAGTGGGCGATACCAGCACTGTCAAAGTTAGCAGGCGAGGAGAATCAGTTGCTGAAATTGATAATGGAGGAGGTAAAAAGAAAATGGCAAGGGGGAAGTTGTTGGAGAGTGATTTGCTGCCTTTAAAATTGTGGGAAGTAAAGAAAAATATGGGGTATCTTGCTATAGTTGTTTAATAAGACTATGAAAGGGGCACCCCCCCCCTCTGGGATACATGTGAAGAGGCCATTATTAGTTGTACATAAAGTAAGGATCTGCGTTTTCTACCATGTTATAGACCAATTTCATTTTTAAATCCTGAATGTGTTTTATGTTCGTTATTTCATAAAGGTTGGCTGGGGTTCTCCACTGAATAATATAATAGGTTCATAGGTTCATACTAGGCTGTCTGCCCTAGGGCATTTACAAGCCTAGCCAGAGTGTGTTTGGCTTTCGCCACCCATTTTAAATGAATTTTGCTATGCCCTTTTTCGAGATTAGTATACTGTGCCTCTGTCTAACAGTGACACAGAAGTGATACCTGGAGTAAATCTATGATCTCCCATCCACTCATCAAGATTCCTCTTGAAGAGAGTCAATGAGGGACTCTGCCTAACCTGGACTGGGATTTTATTCCAGAGTGAAGGGAGCCTCTGGGTTATGAATCTGTCCCTCCAGCATGTCCGATTTATTTCAGTGCTGAGGTTCAAGTCTCTCAAGTGCGTAGCTCGATGGGATTTGGATTTTCTGAGGTGCAGCATGTCTATTAATTCCAGGTTGGACATGGCTTTATATATCAGGCACAGATCACCTCTGAGCAGGCGGTATGCCACTGAGTAGAGCTGGAGTTTCTTTAGCATATGGCATCTGTTTGAGCCCTTTGATCCTCTTGGTGAGGTACTTTTGGGGTCTTTCCAGTTGCTGCAGGTGTCTGGTAAGGTGCATCCCAAAAGGGGCATTGTACTCAATTATGGGCCTGATGAGGGATGAGTAAAGAAGCACGATGACCTCTCCTGATCTAGATGTGAATCCCTTCATGATTAGGTGGGCTATATAAAATGTTTTTCTAACCACTTTGGCCATGTGGTTGTCGAATGAGAGATTGCTATCAACTTGGGTCCCCAAGGTCCCTAATTACTTCTTCCGTACTTAATGGATTACCATCTATGTGGTAATTTGTGGGCACTTTGTTTTTGCCGAAGGGGATGACTATACACTTTTTGGCGTTTAGCTTGAGGCCATGGCTCTGGCACCAGTTGTCTGTTTCTATGAGGCCCTTTTGTAGGATGCTTGTGTCAGCTGGAGAGTCGATTATGGCACCCAGTTTGCAGTCATCTGCGAACTTGGTCAGCCACAGTCCTTCTGTGTTGGCCTGTACCTCCGAGAAATATATACCAAACAAGAGAGGTCCCAGGACTGAGCCTTGTGGGACGCCACTTGTAACTGGTTTGGAGTCTGACATGGCTCCAGCAATTCTAACCATGTGGGTTCTGTCCTTGAGCCAGTTTGCAACCTATCTAGTGACATAGGGGTTTATATTTAAGCTGGTGAGCTTATCTATAATGCCCGAGTGGGGTATTGTATTGAAGGCTTTTGCGAGGTCCAGGTAGGCTGTGTGGACCACCTTCCCCTCGTCAATGGCCTTGGTGACTGTTTCAAAGAAATCGACCATGTTTAAGAGGCAGGATCTGCCCTTAAAGCCGAACTGGGTAGGATCCAGTGTCTGTAGGTCCCCAATATCTTTATTTATGAGGTCCATGATGATCCTTATAATAGCTTTGCAGACCAAGCTAGTCAGGCTTATGGGGCGATAGTTTCCAGGATCTGTTGAGGCACCACTGTTGCTGTACGCTACTCTTTGGGTACATATCCTGTAGTAAGGCTGAGATTGAACAGTAGTTTTATGTTTGGGTTTAGTTCTTCTTGGAGTTCATGTAGGACACAGCCCGGGACACCGTCTGGTACCATTGATGCTGTGTTTTTTGCTTTGGAGAGGGCGGCTCTTACCTGAGCATCTGAGATGTCAGGGGGGCAGCACTCTGCTTGGATAGATATTTGCCCTTTTGGTGGGGAAGGGGGGGAGGTTTGCGCTGAACCTGTCAGCTAGGATGTTGGCAATGTCTGTGGGTTCAGTGTATTTTTTGTCATTTTGGACTAATTTTGAGCATGTCTGGGAATTTCCACCCAGGTTCCTAACATAACTAAAGAAAGCCTTGTGATTATCCTTAGTGTCCTGTGCAATTTTTCTCTCGAAGCTGGCCTTAGACGATTTTGAGTGCCCTTAGTTTTTTGCTAATACTGATCAGAGATGCCTTCCCTTTTTGGGATTTTGCTGTCATGTAGTAGCTTCCTCCTTCTATTGTATAGTTTGTTTATGGCTGGGGTCCACCAGACAGGACACCTGTCTTTGGAGGATTGAGTCTTGGTTTTGTTTGGGATTGCATGATCCATGCATTCCTGAAGGTGTTCATAGAATGCATTTATAAAGGATTCTGCGGTCTGGGCCGTATTTTCCACAGGCCCGGGGGCTTTGAAGGATTCCACCTCAGTTTTGAGGAGTGTGAAATTTGCTTTAGAGAAGTTTTTCACTGTGGTTTTCTGGGCAGGGGCTGGGGTCGGGATGTGAATATCTAGTGAGATTAGTTTATGGCCTGATCTTACCAGTGAGGGATACACTTCTAGTCTGGAGCAATGAGTCCCCATGTCGGTGATGATCAGGTCCAGTATGTTTTCCCCTCTTGTGGGAGTGGTAACAAGTTGTTCCATAGCATTTCAGTTTATAAATTCTAGGAACCTTTGGGCTAGGGTGTTGGAGCTAGAGTAATGCTCCCAGTCTTTGTTTGGGTAGTTGAAGTCACCCAATATAATGATGTTTGGAGAGAGCTTCATATTTTCCAGTGTTCTCAGGAAGGCCGAGTGGGGTTCCTGGGTTTGGGAGGGTGGTCTGTAGCAGGCCATAAACTGGAAGGCAGTTTTACCCACTGTTAGTTGCACATGGATAGTCTCTGATGCTTCGTGCTGTGCCACCAACCTGGAGGTATGGGTATCTTTGACGAATATTGATATTCCCCCTCCTTTTATGGTTCGGTCCAAGTTTTGGGGCTGAAAAACATGGTAAGAGGTATAACCTGGTAGTGCTGGGGTGCTCTCGGAAGCCTTGAACCAGGTTTCTGTTACTGCACAGATATCAATGTTTTCCATGCTAAGGAGAGTTTTGAGTGCGTGCATCTTGAGGTTTAGACTTCTGGCATTGAGTAGCATTACTCTTAGTTTCTTATCCCTTGTGATACCTATGGAGGTGGGTTTGTCTTTTGAGCCTTGCCTAAAAAAGGCACTATGGGGGTGGCAAGAGCCTTTGCCAATATCCGAAAGCCCAGGGGTGACAGGTGCAAGCCGTCCCTAGCGAAGCATTATGGCTTGTCGAGCATGTCATCTCCGGTTGACAGGCATTGGATCCCCTTTGAATGACACCAATACTTAAGCCAATTGTTGAACTTGATCATCTTGTCTTCATATTGTGGCATCATTCTTGGTGAGGGTAAGATGCTACTCAAGGTCAGGGTCATACCGGCCTGGGCTACATGCTCAGAGAGCTCCTCTATGTCTCTTTTCATGTAGTCCAGGGAGGTACGTCTCAGGACATTCACACCAGCATAGACAATGACTGAGTCATATTTGTACTTGCCTTGGAGTGACCTGAGTGCTTGTGTTATGTGGCGGATCCTAGCGCCCGACAGGCAGCTCACCGTGACCTTCTCCTTGTTCAGCCTGGTGAGTGGGACGTCAATGTGCCTGACGATAGACACATGTTACAGGTGTATCAGGTGTGTTGTTTAGCCTTAAGGGCTGTGACTGTTCGGCACACTGGCTTTGTGAGCTGTGTTGCACGTGTTTTGTTTTCGGGTAGCGGTTGCTTGGGTGTCTGCTTTGGAGGTCTCTGTTGCTTGGGCAGATTTTTATTTAGAGCCTCCGAGTTTGTTTTTGTGTGTTTATGTGTTTGGTTTGCTGTCGTGGTAGGTCTATGTGAGACTGGAATTGTAGTGAGTGTGGTTTCCTTCTCCTCCTGACTGGTCACGCCAGTACTGAATTGAGAGAGCTTAGCCTCCAGTTTGGCTATATGGTTGCATCTCTCACGTGTTGGAATTTGTTGGGAGGAGGAGAGGGTTGTCTGTGTGCATGAGGCAGTTGTAACATTGTCTCAAGATTCCCAGATTCACCAGCTGGATCGGAGAGGAGATTGACAAACTGACCTTTGGACATGCTAGAATAGTATTGGGAATTCCTTTATAATTGAAAAAAGGGCCAGTGGGGAACAAGGTACTCAAGGGGAGTTTGTGAGGGTGTAGTGCTTTTAATTTTTTAGTGCTGACTTATATAATTGCTTTAGTGAGCAAGTGCCAGGCTTTAGAGTAGGAATAGGGTGTTTATTATGAGAACTAGATCAGTTCTAAGAGAAAAAGTGAAGAGCAGACTTTGTGGAGCCGAGAATGGTTTAAACCCAATTAAGCTGCGTTGCCCGATGCTGCGCTATGTGCAAAATCGCTCAAAGCCACGCTAAAGTGGGTTTTATACAGGGGGACTTGAGAGAGCTAGAAATTGGCCCAAAACGGCCAATAGACTACCAGATTCTTGTGCTGGGAACACTCCTCCAGGGATAGATAGGCTGCTCTAAGCTCCCCACTGCCACTAGTGAACAAAGAAGCCTCCCTCTAGGTCAGGAAAGACGGGAAACAAGGATCATTTTTTTTTTGCAACAAACAGCAGGAAAATGCAATAAATATGTAACACAGGCTAGCGCACTTGTGTGTGTAGCCTCAACAGGTAAATTCAACAAACAGGGCAAACTTTAAAAGTGCAGGTGCAAAAACAACTTTAAACAGATTAAAACAGTTTAAGAATGCAGAAATACTTGCAGTTTAGCTAGATCGGACAGGCGCCCAGGTAGTAGGAAAAAAAAACTTTTATCAGGTTAGCAGTCGCTCTTTTAGCCTCTCTGCTGCTAACACCACTCTGCAGGACCACAAGGAGCTTGGCTGAGTAGTAACAAGTGCAAAAACCATGCCAAAGTGGGTTTTGTACAGGAGGACTTGAAAGAGCTAGAAATTGGCCCAAAACGGCCAATAGGCTACCAGATTCTTGTGCTGAGAACACTCCTCCAGGGATAGATAGGCTGCTCTAAGCTCCCCACTGCCACTGGTGAACAAAGAAGCCTCCCTTTATCCAAGAAAGGAAATGGGCAACACAGGAACTTTCCAAAAGTCCAGAATATAGCAAAGCCTGTATTTGGACTACTCTAGGTCAGGAAAGACGGGAAACAAGGATCATTTTTTTTTCTTTTTTGCAACAAACAGCAGGAAAATGCAATAAATATGCAACACAGGCTAGCGCACTTGAGTGTGTAGCCTCAACAGGTAAATGCAACAAACAGGACAAACTTTAAATTTCAAGCGCAAAAGCGCGCTAAAGCTGGCTTTAAAGCAGGGGGTTAGAAGAGATAGGAAATGGCCCAAAATGGCCAATAAGCTACAGGTCACTAGGCTGGAACCACTCCTCAAGGGACAGATAGGCTGCTCAGAGCTCCCCACTCTCACTGGTGAACAAAGAAGCTTCCCCCTATCCAAATAAGGATATGGGCAACACAGGAACTATGACACAGCCCAGAGATCAGCAATACCTGAAGACTGGACTATTCTAGTTCAGTAAAGGCGGGAAACAAGGATTTCTTTTTTTAATTATGCAATTATATTTGTTTTATGGGGTGGGGCAGGGGTAGAGGACAGCAGATAATGTGATCTAAACACTAATTATTAGAAGTACAACAAGGTAAAAGGAATGTTGATATCATTAGGTGTGTAGAAGGAATTTGATAAAGTGAGATGGAGATATGTATTTCATCTACTGGAGGGCTGGAGATTCATGAAGGAATGGGTTCAGATGTTAAGAGGTGTATGCAGGGGTAAAAGCAAATATGAGATCAAGATGTAAGATCAAGGCTGTCAGAGGAGACAGTAATAAAAAGAGGGACAAGACAGGGCTGCCCCATATCCCCACTGTTTGCTTTATATCTGAAGCCATTAGCACTGACAATTTGAGACTCACCAAGTGTATTCCTGGGGACAAAAAAAAAAGGATTTCTTTATATGCAGGTTGTTCTTTCTGCTTTCCCCGGTTAGGGGTTGCCACAGTGGAACTCTGATCCGCTAATGATTGTCAGTAGATTTTTACGGAGCCAGCTCGACACCCAACCTTCAACGAAGGCACGCCCATTTACACGTCTTTCGAATTCCACTCGACCGCAGGGAGGACATGTAGACTCCACACAGAAGGCGCTCCAGCCAAGAATCGAACAGGAGAACCTCTTGCTGTGAGGCAACAAGCTACCGCTGCACCACCGCGGATTTAATTTACTATTAATGTGAGCAAACCCATAGGAAGACACATAAAAAGGTATGGAATATTCCAGATAAGTGTGGGAAGAGTACAGGGTATAAAGTTATCAGGCAAAGACAAGTAAGTAGCAATGAATTTATGGCTAGACAGGACCCTGCAAAACTATGGCTAAGGGATGCGGAGAGAAAAAATGAGGTAGTTCATGGTATGGCTGCAGAACACAGTGGAAATGTCATTAAATTTATACAGCAGGGTATACACATTTATAGAAAGACAATTGCATAAATGGAAAAGATATTTAAAAAAGATGGAGGGTACAGATACTCCAATTTATGGACACCGCCACTGTTATATTCAGGGCAAGTTTTTTGGTTGACTTCAGAAAGGGAATATTTAAAAAAAGATAAAGCAACTGTTTAGTGAATTCCTATGGGAGTGGGGGAGGGCAAGGGTAGTATGTCTTAAAGCTGATTAAAAAAATGGGGATCCAAAACATGCTGATAACCATACAGGCATACCAACTGGCAAATATTTTGCAGTTTGATTCCACATGTATGGCTGAAGGAAATGTTCATGGAAAAGGAGGGATAAACCCAGGAGAATGGGGTCTGGTGACAATCCTACTCGAGATACCAAGGGAATGAACAGAAAAACATAAGGGAATTGCAAAACATTTTTAAAGGGTCATGGCAGGCAGAGAGGTTGAAGCATTCGAAAGAAGTACTGGCAATATGGGTCACAATATTGGGCAGAGAGATGCAGATTGTAGTTTGGAGGTTGAGGAAGAAACATAATAGTGTACATTACTGGCCGCAGGTGATATTTGCAACTAAACCCAAGACCTGGGAGGATATAAGAGAAAACTATCAAGTGGGCTAGAGTAGGAATATCAGAGTAGTCACAAAGTGGAGAAAACTAGAAGAATAATCGAGACTGAGTATTGAACTTGAGATTTTAAAGAAAGTAAATAAGGGAATGGGGAAATATGAAAAAGGGACTGGTAAGGGAGGGAAATTACTTATTACAATTTAAGGGGAGTGATGGAATAAGAAAACTAATACAGAAGTGGGAAACAGCTGCATGAAATGATAGGAATAGTGGAAAGCACAGGACTTCCCTAAATATGCCACAGAAGCAAATAAATTCTGTATAGCTGCATGGATTCACCAGTCAGATTGACCAGAATATTCCAGGGGACTGCAGATAATTGTTGGAGGGGCTGTATGGGGGAGAGGGGAACATGTATTTTTAGAACTGCAAGGCTTATTCTGGAGATGGAGGAGTGGGTATGACCAGCTTGTTACTTCTCTGGGTTATAGTATGATAGTACCTGAGGAGAAAAAGTTGACGGGAGTGATAATGACAGTTTAAAAAAGATAAAACCACTGAAAACACTGAACATCCCAAAATCTGAAGAGGTTAAAGAAATAATTGAACAAATTGCAGACAGGTAAGGAAAGAGAACAATGTCAAGTTAGTGGGGGGGGGGGGGGATGGGGAAAAATGAGAACCATGGGAAAGGATAAAGAACATGGAAATATAGTGAAAGAATGGGTATACATGAATGGAGGAAAAGTAAAAGAAAGGAAAGGGAACTGTAAGCATGAATACAAAATTAGAATGGGGATAAAGAAAATTAAAAGGAAAGAATGAGTAAATTCTTTTGACTCCAGAAAATCAGAAATAAAGATGAGATGGAGGATTAGTTGGTAGGATAGAATGAAGCCTCACATTCTGTTCTAAGGAGGTTTATACTATATAGATTTTATAAGGTTGGAAATGTTTTTAAATGAGACTTTAATAATATGCTAAATGTATATAATTACCATTTCTAGGCTGCATTGGGTTTTGAGAAGTTGTAAATTAGCCATCAGTGTAATTTGGCACCAAGCATGAAGATTGCCAAAATGCTTGTTACTTGAATATGTGAGAAATGTGCTCTTGTTAAAAAAAAAAAAAAAAAAAAAGTTGAAAAAAGCTCTAGGATGCATCTCAGGCCATATAGAATTATCTGACTTTGGGAACCTAGAAAATCTACAGGCCCCCTGTTTAGTTAATTTACTTCCTCCGCACTTTATTACACGGCAGACTTTGTTGGTGGTTAGCAAAAAGATGGAGGGGAAGCTTAAAAAGTAAGACAAAAACAATGAAATAGTCATCTGTCTGAATGGTGTGGGTCACGATGGCAGTAAACAATGGAGGGGCACCAGGGATCAGAAGGTAAACATGCCTAACATCACCTAAGGCTTGGACACTGCTGATCACGGTCAAATAGTCTAACAATAATGGGTACTTAGACATTCCATGGATGATAGTGACTGATCTCGTCTGTTGTATGATTGCAGGTAACTATTCATTGACCTGCAATAATGTAGCCTCTTCCATTTATCTGCTTCTTGCAGCCATCCTTTCTTTTATGTTACCAGCCAGCCCTGTGGCAACAAGAATAGGTTAATGTGCCCAGTTCAAGTTTCACTATTTCCCAATTTCAGTTATTTAAAAATATTATCTATCAAGATATTGCACTCTGCACTGATATTTAGGTTAAATTCTACATTCTCCCCTTTTTCATTATTTCTTAACAGTAGTCTGACATTCACACGTGTGTGTGATGCATTTTCAGACTCCAATTTATTAGCTGTTTATTTCAGTATTACCATTAAACACATTTTTCAGATTTTTGTTCAACAACATGCAAATTCTTTGTAGCATATTTGTTCTCTCTTTAACACGTCCTTGCAAAATGCCCTTTTCTGGCACAAATGCTTTAGGGTTGATTAAATACTGGATACATGCTGATTATGCCTATAACCACATGTATAGCATGTTTGAGTTAAAGTGATGCAAGCAATTCTCCTCCTCTTAGGATCCTTAAGCTTGCGGACTTTTTCATACTTGGTACAGTTGCAAAGCATTCAGAGTAGGTCTCATTATTGGCTGTTTATTTGACTCATTCTATTTTACACACCTTTTTCCTCAAATGATTCTTTAAACCATGTATATGTCAATTTCCCTTACAATGTACAAATCCCCGTCTTTGATAAAACCAGGTATGTTTCTGTTAAAACCCTTCCCATTGTTTCTTACGACAATTTTTTCTGTTACTGGGTCATGAAACTCATCAAATTCAGTATTTGACTGTTCTTCAGTTTGGTGACAAAATTCTACAGCCTGCCTAAGGATGCACTTTTGTAAATTGTAAATGTGTAATAAATGGCAACTTCTTTCTGTGCTCAAATAACTCATTTTTTTCATTAAGTGCTTCTAGTCATTTTCTTCATCGAGGAAAGTAAGAGAGTTAAGTATTTTTGTGGCTTCTTCACCATTGAAATATAATAGTTTGTAGTACACATATATTTTTCAAATTGTTTTCTCCTTCATATCAACTTGTAGTGAGGAGTAAACTGAAATTCTGGATCCAGAGCTTCCAGTTTTCAGCCTAGGTTTTTTTGCTGTACAGAAATTTGCAGATGACCCAATTTTTTCAGTATGAAGTATACATGTGCTCTTCCAAGCACAGTCCAACTCTCTAAAGAGAATATATTTCTTCAGTTCTGGCAGATTTCTTCATTTTGAAACATTGTTTTGTGTTTGGCTGATGAAGATAGACCATAAAGTGTAAATTGTTATGAAATTCAAACTGAGAAGGTAAGGGTCAATACAAGAAGTGCAGCTTCTTGTGACTTGTTAGCATTAAAAGTATAGTATCTGTTTACAGCGCCACCCTTCTTTTTGTTCACATTCAGCATGATTACAACTTTTGGTACGTGACACAATTCCATTTATTGTTAAAGGAAAATGTCTTGCCAGTGTAAAAACATGCCATCTCTTTGTATGGCTGTTAGATGTATATACAAACATTTTTGTTGAAATCTGGATGCATCTCTGGCAGCTGCTTTACTGATATTGCAGTGTTTAGGCATAGTTGAATTTTTTCCTGATATCATTTTTTATATGCTTTTAGAATGCCAGGCAGAAATCTGTCCATTAAAGTATCAGTTTACAATCCAGTTTAACAACATTCTGTGAACCTATACATTTCTGCAGTATGTTGAGATACACTTTCAACTCTTTAGTTGATTTTTTTTATGGAATTTCGATTATCAGTCACTAGTAGCATTAGGATGAAATGATTTGCAGTATATTTCCAATGTACTGAAAATGGTTCTGAAGCATTTTTTCTGGTTCCTACAATTCATGTGTTTGACACTTTTCATATGAAGCAAGATTGAGACTTTTTGTCTTCAGTGCTATTCACTTTATAATCTATTCTTTCCGTGTAATCTGTCCAATTTTCTACAGTATTCAAGTGTATCCCATTTTCTGTGATTTGTAGTCTACCTTCACTTTTCAGGGATTTGTAACAACTCATTATTTAC
The DNA here is from genome assembly GCF_019279795.1 of Protopterus annectens. Taxonomy (NCBI): domain Eukaryota; kingdom Metazoa; phylum Chordata; order Ceratodontiformes; family Protopteridae; genus Protopterus; species Protopterus annectens. The sequence goes on from NC_056743.1 coordinate 979,309,284, forward strand.
CTCCATTCATTATGCAAAGCCCTGTAACATACTCCTTGTTTAGCTGCCTTTATTACACAAAAATCACTGATAATTTTATCTTGACAGTTACAGAATAATTTCATTTTTTGCTAAAAACTACCTTTGAATTCCTTCTGAACTACCATCAGTTCTGTGTAGTTATTCTGTTTGCTGTAGATCAATGGCCTCAACATTTGTGAGACTGCAGCCAGGTAAATTTTGTTTTTATAAGACGAGGGCCTGGTCCTAACAAATTTACTCATAAATACATTTCCAATTGTTTTTAAATGCATACATTAAACTAAAATAAGTATTAATAATTATGGCATAATCGTAGAGTATTACACTTATACGGTGTGGCATGTTGACAAACATAAAATTACATTTAAATTAGTTATCAATCACTGGACTAATGAAATCTTGTAGCATATTGTAGTTTCCTCAAGCCAACATCATTAAATTAATTTGTGCTAATTTTCATTGACATATATCCCATTCTGATCACCAAAGATTTTTAATGCTATTCAGTGTAAATTTGATTATTGTATTACATTGGTTTTAATGATTTTGATTTAAAAATGGTAGTGAGAAAAATATTTATGCATTATAATTCACCATAGAAGTCAGTTGAACAAGGGAAACACCAGGATGTCAACTTGTTGGCGAAACACTTATCACATACCATGCCAAATATTTATATATGTAAAGTATGTAATTTAATAAATAAAATTGCATGAACCTCTCAATTCTAAACCGTTCCAACGCTAATTAATATTTTGAATTTAAAAATGCAGCAATTATAAGTTATTGAAAAAGTTAACTTAGTTTATTTTATTTTAACTGAGTTTTTGAAGGTTTTAGTTAGGCTAGTGAGACTTTTGTTGCTGTTTTCTGTCTTAACTTATTGATTTTGGGATTAATTGAAGTGATAGCAAACAGAGAGAGTCAGAAAATTGCAGGCGGTTCCTGTTTTTCATTTTAAGCACAGTCATGACAGAAAATGCAGTTTCACAAAGATGTGGTAGAACAAACAAGAAATCTCATTGCTATTTCATGTAAATTTGGATATTAATTTTTCATTCTTATCCAGAATTTCGAATTGCACATAGAATTAAAAGTACTTTCCAGTCTTTTGTCCGATAATTCAATAAGTTGAAGGGTTTCTTCATAGGAAAGGGTGGTCTCTGTTCAACAAAAGGGTTCAGAATCCACATATTTTGCCTTCTGTGATCCTCATGTTTGGGATAATACCTTTCAGATGACAACATCTTCAAGTGAACTGCAATGATATTTGAAACTGAATTCTGTGATAGACATCATCTACTCCCATAATGTAATCTGAGTATGAAACATTTAATTTCTTTCCTTCTGCAATCATATTAAGCCAACATTTCTGTTTCTTTTTGAATGATTCAATCTTGTTCCAAGCATTATTGTTGTGTTTGGACCTGGAAGTTTTAAATTCAAGTCATTTATGTAAGAAAATATGTCATGAGATATGCCAGCCTGGCTACCCATTTCTTATCCTAGAAATAATAGGACAGGTCACTTTTATTATCAGTTGGAAACAACTCAACTTCGTTTTGGAGTTCATATAACCTCTTGAGAACTTTACCGCATGACAGCCAATGAAATTCCGAATGGTATAGAAAATTTTGATGATCAGAGGTCATTTCATCACACAATGCTTTTAACAGTCTTGTATTTAAAGAACTGTTTCTTATATAATTAATAATTTTAACAGATTGAGACAGGACTTCTTGAGGTCAGGTGCCATTTTTTTTTCAGGCCTAGTTTTGTCTATGAATGTAACAATATGTTGACAAGTTATTGCCCACCATATCCTTAAATTTTAATGACTTGCTTGTAAGACAGGCAGTGCCCTCAGTACAAACTCCAATGCAATTTTTCCATTCAAGACCTCTCTCCTATGAAACCATTTAAAACTTTGAAAATTTCACTGCTGGTAGTGTGCATAGGTAATTCAGAAACACTTCTTCCTTTATGTCACTTTCATCATGTTCGATATATCATACATAAGTAAAATGCTGCTGTTCTGAATATCTGTAGATTCGTCCAGCTGTAAAGCAAACGATTTATTAAATAGGATGTCAGCAGAAGTGAAGTGTCAGTGGTTGAAGCATGGGAAATAATTTTTTATTTTAAGTGCACCTCTTTTGCACGCAAAGAATTCAGTGGGTTTGTTGACTAGATCAGAATATTTTATGTTAGATTTCCACAATGGCTTCATAGCTTCATTTTGCAGAAGAGTAGCACAAGTGACACATTGAGGTCATGGCAGTTAGTGTTCAGGCATTGTATGAAACCACATTTTAAATATCTGTCCGTGTACTTACGAGTCAATGCAGACTTTTTTTCTGTGTGCTGGTAGTTTTCCTCTCCTTTTGTACATCTTGGAGATCACTCTGTAGGCTTGAGATGGATGAGTCACTATTTGTTGCGTCATAAACACGTTCAATATGAGATTTCTTAACACCAAAATTAAATAAAGTTCCTTGTCTCTTATTCGTATTGAAATTTAAATCTGTAGGCCTATTACGTTTAAAAAATCATGGCACTCTAGTTTTGAAACAAATACTTACATCAACTTGAAATGCTTTCTGCAGGCTCAGAGAAAATGTAAATATTTCAGTAATTTAAGGTTTCACATGACTTTGACATGTGTAAGGTTTTAACTATAACTATTTGCACATGGACTTTATTATGTAATTTAAGGTGGTACTTCATTGAGAAAAAACTGTGCTCATAATTCATTAGTTGAGAGAATTGTGGTTACTATGGCTTTCATTGACAATGTACAGATTTTGATTTGTTGACATGGTCCTATGACTTTTTAAATGTGATTAATATACTACTAGCATTTTTAAATGTATTAAACTTATTTTATTAGAAAAAGCAGTAAATGCTAAAAATACACTAAACCAAAATAAACAATCAACCAAGACAAGGTTCCGAAACACTGAAAAAGTCTAAAAGTAATTAAAGAACGAAAGCACTCAAACTTTTCAGTTTCTGGAGTCTCGCCTTGGTTAATTGTTGTTTTTTGGTAAACCTATTTTATTGTTTTTGAAGAAGCTCTATTATTAAAAAAGGACAAAATCGCTCAAAACTTCTCTTTCGTCTCCAGCTGTCATTCCGGTAGACCTGTAATTTGTTATTCATCCTCAACCCACCTATGTGCTCATTTCCCACAAAAATAACATGCTTCATCACTCCCTTTAAATACAAACAGCTAATTCAGTATTTCTACTTACAATATCTTTCAGTACCACCACTTACTGCTAAGTATGTAACACTTTCTGTAATACTGTCCTAGTCTCCAAGGCAGCTATTCAGGCCCAGCCGTGTCCATACTCCAAGCCCAAATTTTAGCACCATTTGTTGATGTATCTTAACTTGTACAGAGTACCCCTGCATTACCAAATGGTCATGGCTAGATTTCAACAGTGCCCTGAATGCATTTTCTTGCTGTTCCTGTTCCTTGTCATCATATTCCAACTCCCAAATTTGATGCTTTTTCCTGTGGGATCCCAGCAATCCAGTAAAACTGATTCCACTGTTTCCTTTTTTGACCCATTCAATACTCTATACAAATCATTTTCCTAACCCCACTTTAGGTGAGGATACCATATGTTTCAACGCATTCCATCTCTTGGCTGTTGTCAAAAGTGAGTTGTCGAGAGGATGGCTGATTTTTTTCAAAAGGCATTGAGCATCTCGCAGCTCAGTATAATTCGTGTCAGGGCCTGGTGGTTGAGAAACACTGCTGTTGATAATTGCTTTTCTGCCCACAGTAACAACCCATAAGCCATTTCCTTGCTAAACTGTTGCTATTGCTTTTAGATAAATAATTTCCATGCCAAATATCTTTTCATATATGTTCAAAACAAAAAGATGACATCCTCTTTAAAGTTTATTTCTTCTTCTTTTAGACTTGTAGATGAATTTGGGGTGAATAAACTCTAAAACCAGAAGCATTTTTTTAAAGTTTGCACCAACTGGCAATTGTTTGATTTCTGCTTCACAAGCCCCAAAATTCTAACTGGACTCACCACAAAGTACTTTCCTGATTCCTTCCAAAATAGCGACTGCACAAAATGGCACTCTTTCTTGATGAAACATCTTCCATAAGCAGCAGTCTCGGTTAAGGCAAGATAAGCACATACACTTTTAATAGCTAGCAGAGGAATCTTCAGAATTACAAAGTAATCTTGGTAATTTTCCTACAATCTTCAGAATTACAAAGTAATCTTGGGAATTTTCCTACAGCACAGATAATATCCACAAAGTGCATAACAGTCTGTAGCTATTTTCTAAAACTAGTTTGTACAAAGAAGCACGCAAGTGAGACTTACCTTCTCATTAGTCTCCCCATCACCAACACAGTTCTCCCCACCCACTTACCTCACAGCTTGAGTTCAGGTTATTCTCTAATTTAACCCTTTACCCTTCAGAGACCGCTCCAGTCTGAGAGTGTAGGCCATGCAGAGGTTAATACAGCAGGGCTAATAAGTAGGTGTGTGTGTATATATATACATATGTATGTGTGTGTCTGTAGAGAAAAAGTCCCCTTTAAAGAATACGCTTATGCCATCTTAAAATGAACTGTGTTCAAAATTCACAACTTGTATCTTGTTTTGTAATAAAATTACTGTTCATTTCCTTTAAGCAAAGATACTTAATGACTTTAGTTCATCGTGCAAACAATACTACTACTGTTATCACCTTCACTTTTCACTCCAGTGGTATGTTGTTTTAAGTTGCTGTGCCATTTTATGTTCTTTTTCTTGCATATTTTGCTACTTTTATTCTTAAAGTTGCCTGCACATTAGGATTGGAGTTGCCAATTTGGTGTTTGAAGTAAGTTCAGGATTGGAGTTGTTGCCAATTTGTTGTTTGAACTAAGTTCACACTTTGCTAAAAGAAGTATGTGAGACAGAGGGAATAGTTACCACTGCTGTTTTAAAATTACAAAAGGTATGCCCTACTGGGTATGTACACACTCAGTGGTAGCATCAAATATGCTGCAAAAGTGGCAATCACACTTTTCAGATAGGAATGTAAACAGATATCTTACCTTAAATCACAGTTTACAGAACTGCAAACTATAGCCAGTTCATAACAAATGAGTCAAGAAATAGGATTCACCCATCCCATCCATTCCTTGACAGTGATTTCCATAATTTTTTTTCTGGTCTCTTTAAAACTTGGCCATCTCCCAAGGTCAATCATGGGGTAGAGAGGTGGGAACAGACTGCTTTAGTCACATGCCCAGACATCCCTAAAGCCAGTTGGGATATTTCTGGCAGAAATAATAACAACTAGTTGATAATGGTTTTGAGCTCAGTAGAGCCTGAGAATAAGTATCTGTGGCTTATGTCTAAAATAACTAAAAACTGTAACTTCATTAAACATCTAAGGTCAGTGGCCTTCATTCTGCAGACCCGAAAAAAGGGGTCTGGAAAATTAAATAGGTTTATCTCTGCCAACACATAAGAGAACTAATTTTTTGTAGTCTTCCCCTTTTTGGTTCCTCCTTCAAATAGAAGACGTGAAGAGTAGAAAGAATCAATTACTTGAATAGGACTAAGACTGGAGCTAATTTGTTTGACATTTTCACCAAAGTTGTAATAATATGCAGCTATGTTATATTATCCGTAGATTTCCTGTTGGCCAAAGCTACAAGTACTAATGTTGCAATCCATTTAACTAACCTATAAACTTTCTACAGTAAGACTTACAGCTGCAGTCTTTACTTTTGCATCTAGTGGTGTACTTCTGATTAAGGTTGTATTCCTTGTATACCATGCTTCTCTCTATATCTGACTCTAGCTGTAGTCCATACACATTAATTTGTCTCCTAAGTGTTGCTCCATCCCATATCCTTTGCATCCAAAACTTTATACTGTTTGTTTATGCCTCTGTCATCATAAGCAAGATAAACAATTTTAAGTTTGCACATCTATTTCCATAACCATGATGCTATTTTAAATGTATGCATCTGCTTTTTAGTCATTCGATTGCAGCTTCTATCTCGCCTTCTTTGTAAGCAGTACATTGATGCTTACCAGTGTGTTAACTGTGCACTCCTATGAATGTGCTGATGCAGAGATTTTTCTTGGGACATGCCTCCCTGGGTCTCTCATGAAAATTGTGATTGGCTCAAAGAGATTTACCAATCAGCAAGACATGTCAATAAAAAGGAATTGTGAAAGTTGGGTGCACTCCAATTTGAAGTCTTAAGAGGAAGAGGAGAAATGGAATATCACATTCTATAGTCACTGAAAGTTGTGTTTTTTTAACCCCATGGTTAGGCTGTTCTGTTCATTCCTGCAAGGCTTAAAGTAAAATAAGATGACTGTGACACTATGCCTATCAGAGGAACTCTTCAGCCCAACAGATACAACTGTTGGGTCCCTGCCCTTTGTCTTTATTTCAGATATGGTCTGCATTTATGCAACTCTGACAGAATGTCACCACATGCTGGTGCATGCAGAGGTGGTGAGCAAGGTCCTGCCCTTTTTATTTGCATTTATTTTACTTCCTAGAAAGTAGCAGCTGTTCCAGTTTATTCTAATTGCTTTTGTAGTTGGTTTTTATGGTTGACAATGATAGTAATTGAGAATGTTTGGTTTTGAACCAATGCATTTTTTCTTCAAGTACTACATATGTATGGAGAGAATGGAGGTCAATCTTAGACCTTCAGTTCTTGAATGACCATCTTCAAAATTAGAACATTTATTAGATTTGCTTGTTTATGCCCTCCACTGGATAGTGTGTCTGGATTTCAGTGATGTCTTCACAATGTGCTCTTGTGCCTTTGGATTTGCAGTCCAACAGTTTAACATGGATTGTTAATTCTACAAGTTTCTAAAAGGCTTTAGCATCCTGGTTTCTAATTGTAAACTGTACGATTCTAAAGAAGTCACTGAACTATAGTACCCTATAATGTCTTTTTTAGGCAAGGTTCAAATGACAAATTCACCACCATAACAGGAACAAGCAAGCAAAAACTGAGGGTAATGCTACTCCATGCTAGAAGTCTAAATCTCAAAATGCACTCACTCGAGGCACTCCTTAAAATGGAGAACATTGATGTATGTGCAGTGGCTGAGACCTGGTTCAAGGCTCCAGAGAGTACCCCTGCATTACCAGGCTATAACTCATAACACACTTTTTGGCCATCTAACCTGGACTGGAACACCAAAGGCAGAGGTGTGTCCATATTCATTAAGGATATCCACACCTCCAGCCTAGTTGCTCAGCATAATGCAGCCAAGGTTATCCAAGTGCAACTAACTCTGGGCAAAACTGCAATCCAAATTGTAGCTTGCTACAGATCTCCCACCATGCCCCAGGATCCCCACTCCTCTTTTCTTGATATACTGGAAAATATTAGGGTTCAACCAAACACCCTAATATTGGGTGATTTCAACTACCCCACCATTAACTGGAAAAACTACTCGTATACCAACTCATTCACTCAGCGCTTTCTGGAATTCATAAATTCCAATGCCCTGGATCAACTTATCCACACCCCCACCAGGGACAACAATATCCTACACCTAGTCATTACCAACATGACTGACCGGTGTTTCACACCTGAAGTCAACTCCTCGTTGGTCAGATCCGACCATAAGCTAATCACCCTAGATATCCACATCCCGCCCCCCACCTCCCATTAAGGAAACCATGGTAAAACATTTCTCAAAAGCCAACTTCATGCTTCTTAAGACAGAAGTGGTGAACTTCATGACACCCATGCAGATGGACAATACAGTTACGACTGCTGAATCCTACACAAATGCACTCTATAAGCACATACACGAGTGCATGGATCGTGCTATCCCAAACAACCAAGATGTTATCCTTCAAAAAAAGGAAGCCAATCTGGTGGTCCCCTGCTGTAAACAAACTCTACAACAGAAGGAAGAAATTGTTGCAAAAGAGAGTAAAATCTCATGAGTGGAGGAGCTCCCTGGTCAGCCTCAGCAAGAAGCTGAGATCCCTTATAAGATCCGCCAAAGCTAGCTATGAAATCAAGATTGCCACTGATTCTAAGGACAACCACAAAGCATTCTATAGCTATGTCAAGAATCTCAATGGCAACACCCAGATCTGCTCTGAGTTACAGCACAATGGCACAAAAATTACAGAACCAACTGATATTGCCAACATCTTGGCAGATAGGTTCAGTGCTAATTTTACCCCCCTCTCACCCTCTAAAGGGCCCATATCTATACAGGAAGAATGCAGAGTCCTTGTAATCACAACTTCACAGGTAAAAGCAGCACACTCTAAAGTCAAAAACAGCATCCATGGGACCGGACAACATCCCAGGCTGCGTTTTACATGAACTTCAGAACAAACTGGCTCCCCACCTAAGCACCATGTTCAATCATAGCCTCACGTCAGGCTTTGTGCCCACTGAATGGTGCACAGCAACAGTTATCCCACTCCACAAAGGGTGAGTCACCACTGATCCTAGGAACTATCGCCCTATTAGCCTGATGAGCCTCGTCTGCAAGGCCATTGAATGTATCATCATGAAATTCATAAAGACATTGGTAACCTCCGAACTCTGGACCCCACCCAGTTCAGGTATGTGAAAGGCAGATCTTGACTCCTGAACCTGGTCGACTTCTTTGAGGCAGTCATCAAAGCCATAGACGAGGGTAAGGTGGTTCACACAGCCTATCTTGACCTTGCTAAGGCTTTTGACACCATCCCCCATTCTGGAATTATAGCTAAACTCACTAAACTAGGTATAAATCCCTATGTCACAAGATGGGTTGTCAACTGGCTCACTGACAGAACCCACATTGTAAAAGTTGCAAACTTCAAATCTGACTTCAAACCAGTGACAAGTGGAGTACCACAGGGTTCAGTCCTGGGACCTCTCCTGTTTGGTATCTACTTCTCTGAAGTACAGACTAACAAAGTTCCCAGATCACTGCAAACTAGGAGCTATAGTTGAGTCCCCAGATGATGTGGACATCCTACAGAAGGGCCTCACTGAGACAGATGCCTGGTGTCAGAGCCATGGCCTCAAGCTCAGGGCCAAAAAGTGCATTGTTATCCCCTTTGGTAAAAACCCTGTACCCATGAACTACCACTTAGATGGCAGTCTTAACACTGAATGTGTGATAAGAGACCTTGGGACCCAGGTGGACAGTAGTCTCTCCTTTGATAATCACATTGCCACAGTAGTCAGGAAAACCTTCTACATGGCACACCTCATCACAAAAGGGTTCTCATCGAGGAAAAAAGGTCATTGTTCCCCTCTACTTGGCACTCGGACCCATTATAGAGTACAGCGCCCCTTTTGGAATGTACCTCACAAGACATCTGCAGCAGCTGGAAAGGCCACAGAAGTATCTCACAAAGAGAATTACTGGCCTCAAACAGATGCCCTGCACTGATCATCTCAAAAATCTTCAGCTTTACTCTGTAGCATATCGCCTACTCCAAGATGATCTCTGCCTAACATATAAAGCTATGTCAAATCCAGAGCTGTTGGACATGCTACACCTAAAGAAATCCCAATCCCTCCAAGCTATATGCTCTAGGGGCCTAAACATTGTCACCACAATAAACAGGACTTGCTCGGGGGATAGATTCCCGTCCCAGAGACTTCCCATACTCTGGAACAAGCTACCCATTTATATCAAGCAAAGTTCCTCATTAACACTTTTCAAGACAAATCGTGATGAGTGGATGGGAAATAGGAAATACACCCCCGGGGATCACGTCTGTGGCTCTGCTTGACAGGGGCACAGGAAATTAACTTTCTTGGGTTGGCGTAAGCCTGGGAACTTTGTTGGCTTGGCTTACTTAGGCCCTTGGGCCGATAGCCTAGTACCTACCTATGAACCGGACAATGATCTAGGATTGCCCCTGTAAACAAATTGTTTTGACTAGTAAATTTTACTGGTACACAAAAATAACCTCAGTTTTTGTTCATGAGATGCAAGGCTGCTATAGTGATAGTCTTACTGAGAGTATAAAGTAGATCTGCCCCTACCTACACAAGTGACTGAATGGCATAAAACTATCCAAATATACCACTTGTAGTGGAAAAGATAAGAAATCAACTAATAAACTAGGATATTTTTGCAAATGTTAGTGCACGTGACTTCTACAATGTATGTCATACAAGACTGAAAGCTAAGGATGAGATCAGTTATGCTTATTATCATGGAATTTTATTCCTAAAGTCAGAACACACTGTCTAGTTGGTTTCTAGTCTAACAAGTACTGCTTGCATCAGAATCTGAGGAGCACTATTCCATTCATAGTATGATTTGTCAAACATTTTCCCCCACAAAATCCAATTTCCTGAGAAAGAAAGTGTGTATCAACGAAATCAAGAGTACATCTTTACTTGGTACAGTCCTGGCATATTCTATAAACCAGGGCCTTCCTAGAAAGCCAGCAAGGTAATTACCAGTTCTACAAATACAGAACTTAATGACTTTTAATGGATAATAGTACTTTAAGAGGCATTAGTGGACAATCCAGCTGATGTTTTGGTTGAGTCTGTAAGTGCAAATGCTAATGATGTTTTAAACATCATTATTAAGTCATCACAATTTAAGGTGCAACAAAAGGTCACATTAATAGAAAATTGTAAAACGTTTCCTGTATGATCATTCTTGCAATATACTTGTATTTTCATTCTCTCCCAGTATTACATAACTTGCTCAATTTCTGCCTCCCCTTTTTGCACTTATTAATGTCTTTAATTATCACTGTTGCAATATTCCTAATAAAAGGGATATCCTGCCAAGGATAGCCATATGTCTGTCCAGCAACCAAAGCCATAGACCCTTCCAAGCTCCATACATCTGGCCAGCATAACAAAGCCTTAGGCTGTTACAAACACCGTACACTAGACATTTGTCCTATATTTAAGGTATAAGGTGTACAAGTGACATGAGCACCAAATCCTCATAACTACTTTGCCACTTCTCCAAATGCTGTTTTTTTGAATTAGGTCAGTAAGTTTGTCGCATTGTTTCAGCTACCGAGCCAAAGGCAAATAAGTACCCCATTGGGGATTCCTCCATATATTCTGTTGTGGATTTGCATAGACAGTTCAGATAATATCTGAATAAGACTAAAGATATTTGGAAATCTGAACAACTTTTTATTTTGCTTAAAGCAAAGAAATTGGATTTGAATGTTTTGAAGCGAACCATCTCCTCTTGGATTTCTATAGCAATTTCTTTTTGTTATTCTTTTCATGTTAAACATTTTTTCCTTTCTGTTCATGCTCATTCTACTCGGGGAGTGGCCTGTTCTGGAACTGTTTTTCTTTGATACTTAGTCCATTTTTAAGCTGCTACTTGGTCTATACATACTTTTAGTAAACACTACAAGTTGGATGCTCTTTCTAAGGTTAGACCAGGTTTTGTCAGGCCCATTATCTATGGGTTCTTCTGTTGCTTCCTTCACTTTGTCTCCTTCCTGTTCTCTCCCCTTTATAAGCAATGCTGCAACAGTGATAAGAAAGGATGCAATGCAGTTTACCATAATAGCAGATGTCCTACTTTTCATTGTTACAGTATTCCATCCCTTTTTCCTTCCCCACGTTTAGTTTTTTTCTTTGCACTCTGATCAAGGGGCCTTTCATTCTCTTCTTTCTCAATGTACATGCTCTTTTCCTCTTGCATTGTTCTGGTTCTCCTGGGACAGTTCAGTTCTGAGGAGATGGTGCTCCTACATCACTTGTGTATCTTATGCCTTGAATGTAGGACATAGGCCCTTCCATGGGCCATACATCAGACATAAGGCTTTGGTACACCAGCCAGACGTATGGCTATCCTCTGCAGGGTATCCCTTTTGTAAGGAATGTTGCAACAATGAAAAGCAAGATATCTGCTGTTATGGTAAGTTTGCACACAACTGTGCTTTCCCACAAATTCCATTTATTTCTATGAAATGTACTCCTTCCCTTTACTTAAAGATCTTGCCATTAGTTCTTTCATCCCCCTTAAAATACACAAAATGTCTGTTACTGTTGGTTTTCATTGTGATTTTTATTTTCTAGTAATGCTTTTCTGATAGCCATCAGCATTAAACTTGCTAAGGCCTTACTATGTCTAGACAATTCGTATCATATAGTGTAGGTCAAAAGAATTGTTTACTTGGTTACTACCATTTGTTCCCCAACACTTCTGCCAGCATGGTCTGTAGGGAATTTTTAAAATCCATCAACTCTTTACACCCCCCCCCCCAAAAAAAAACAAAATGTTCTTGTTTACTTCTTTTTTTCTACATCACATCTCCACCATTATCTGTCTACCTGAGGAAAATCCTCTGAAGTGGACATATGCAAACATTTCCATGCAAAAATTCTAAACATTCTGGACTTTGTTGCATACTTCTGAATCCTGCAGATTTATGCCCATTGTAAGTTGCCTTTCTCTTCCCTTTTCCTGAACTTTTAGTACCTCATCTGCTTGACTTTAATACTTATGCAGCATTTTGCATGCCCTATTATTAATTATCCCTTTTTAAACATCACCTGTTCTCAACGCAGCTAAAAACTGCATCAGAGCTCATCTTTCACTTAGTACTCCACTTTCCCTTTCTCTTTGCTTATCAGTTTCTGATAATGAAGGTAGTATCTAACCTGCAGTCCAAAGACATGCTTAGTCTATTTTCACTCTTACCTTTCTCTCCCAAGTTATTTGCTTCCAATACCTTGAATCCTTTGCTAATTTCTTCCAGTAAATTCCAGCCCCCTCTTTGTCTATTTTCTATACCCCTACCTGCAGACATCCTTACTGGTAAAACACTGACTTAGTTCTTAGAGTGCTTTCTGCAACTTTATCAACGTAATATTCTGAATGGTTGTTACTGTTCCCCTTACATGCTTTTATCCAAAATCCTAGTCACTCTAAAACAACATCAGTGATAATGTTGGTGTTAACATTTCAGTTGAAGTGATTTGTGAATTTGAAATTGCAGTGTTAAAACGGGGGTTTAAAATCCATTCATACACTATTACCAAGGTTACATCAAATTCGGAAAGGTGATTTCAAATGTGCAAGAATGCTGCATTTGTTGTTTTAATCCTGTCTATAAGAACAGAAATGATGCATCAGGTTTTAGATATCCATAATGAAGGCATGGAAGTTTGTTTATTGTGATTCTACATCAGAAAGTTTGAGTGCATATAGTCCATTCAATATTTTAGATTTACCAATAACGAATTATTTAAAATCTTCTCTCTTGAATTAAGTAATTAAATATTTTTCTAGTGTGCTGTCATTTAGTGATGAAAAGGAAAGGTTTTCAGTATAGCAGACGAAATAAGTTGTAAGCCTTAGTTTAGTATTTAGCTATGAATGGGAAGATAATCATGACAATAGCGGATAATGTTAAGAACTTTGCAATGATGAACATTGGGCAGTATGTTGAAATGTATGAGATTTATTTACAGGATAGTGAAACTTTCACTCGTGAGCAGGTCTGATTATGATGATTCACATGAAGAGCTGAATGATTTGTTATTGAAATGTATCAGGTTGACTTCCAATGGTGGCACAGTGAGTAACAGCATAATTTCAACTCTCCCAGTGTGAAAACAGAAACTCAGAAGAGAAAGAGAGACAGTAAATTTCAGTAACTGGCTAGTAAGTGCACTGCCTTGATGCCAGCAAAAAAGAAATACAGAGAACCTGAAAGAAAATCAATCACAAAAGGTGAGGAAAAAACACTGACTTGCAAGAATTCTGCAACTGTTCAGCAAAAAGCAGTGCAAGAAATGACTTCTAGTAACATAGAGGAAAAATAAGTCAAATCTACTCAGAGCCGATTAAATAAAATGAAACAGTGATGGACTATGTCAACTCAAATAACAGAAGGCTGGAAAATGTGGAAGAAGTTTTAAACAGATTTTCAGATGAGGTGATAAAACTACAGAAATGAAGAAAAGACTGGCTGAATATGAGACTGCTCAAGAAGAGTTGTTTAAAAAATAGAATTAGAGGACAGACCATGTAGGGAAAAATCTGAGAGTTTCTGCTGTATCAAAAAATCTGGAAGGAGCAGACTAATCATCATTCTCTTTCGGCTTTTCCCGTTAGGGGTCGCCACAGCGGATCATCTCTTTCCATTTCTTCCTATCCTCTGCATCTTGCTCTGTCACACCAACCGCCTACATGTCCTCTCTTACCACATCCATAAACCTTATCTTAGGCCTTCCTCTATTCCTCTTACCTGGCAGCTCCATTCTTAGCATCTTTTTCCCAATATACCCATCATCCCTCCTCAGCACATGTCCAAACCAACGCAATCTCATCTCTCTTGCTTTGTCTCCAAACTGTCCAACATGAGCTGACCCTCTAATATACTGATTCCTAATCCTATCCATCCTAGTCACACCGATTGCAAATCTTAACATCTTTAAGTCTGCCACATCCAGCTCTGACTCCTGCCTTTTTGTCAATGCCACTGTCTCCAACCCATATAACATAGCTGGTCTCACTACACTCTTGTAGACCTTCCCTTTCACTCTTACTGATAACCGTCTGTCACAAATCACTCCTGACACTCTTCTCCACCCATTCCACCCTGCTTGTACTCTCTTCTTCACCTCTCTTCCACATTCACCTTTACTCTGAACTGTTGATCCCAAGTACTTAAACTCGTCCACCTTTACCAACTCTACTCCCTGCATCCTCACCCATTCCTCTACCCTCCCTCTCATTTACACACATATATTCTGCCTTAGCCCTGCTGACCCTCATTCCTCTGCTCTCTAGAGCATATCTCCACCTCTCCAGAGTCTCCTCAATCTGATTCCTACTCTCACTACAGATCACAATGTCATCTGCAAACATCATAGTCCACGGGGCCTCCTGTCTGATCTCATCTGTCAACCTGTCCATCACCACTGCAAATAAGAAAGGACTCAGAGCTGATCCTTGATGTAATCCCACCTCCACCTTAAACGGATCTGTCACTCCCACTGCAGTCCTCACCACTGTCACACTACCCTCGTACATATCCTGTACCACTCTTACATACTTCTCTGCCACTCCCGACTTCCTCATACAATACCACAACTCTTCTCTAGGCACCCTGTCATATGCTTTCTCCAAGTCTACAAAGACACAATGCAACTCCTTCTGACCTTCTCTGTATTTCTCCAACAACACTCTCAGAGCAAACATTGTATCTGTAGTGCTCTTTCCTGGCATGAAACCATACTGCTGATCACTAATCATCACCTCCCTTCTTAACCTTGCTTCCACTACTCTTTCCCATAACTTCAAGCTGTGACTAATCAGTTTTATCCCTCTGTAGTTACTGCATCTCTGCACATCACCCTTATTCTTAAAGATAGGTACCAAAACACTTTTCTCCACTCCTCAGGCATCCTCTGACTTTCCAAAATTTCATTAAACAATCTAGTTAGAAATTCCACTGCCATTTCTCCTAAGCACCTCCATGCTTCCATTGGTATGTCATCTGGACCAACAGCCTTTCCATTCTTCATCCTCTTCATAGCTGCCCTTACTTCCTCCTTGCTAATCTGTTTCACTTCCTGATTCACTATCCCCACATCATCCAACCTTCTCTCTCTCTCATTCTCTTCATTCATCAGCCTCTCAAAATACTCTTTCCATCTACTCAACACACTCTCCTCTCTTGTGAGTACCTTTCCCTCACTATCCTTTATCACCCTTACATGCCGCACATCTTTCCCAGCTCTGTCCCTCTGTCTAGCTAATCGGTACAGGTCCTTTTCTCCCTCTTTAGTGTCCAATCTCTCGTACAACTCTCCATATGCCCTATCCTTAGCTTTCGCCACCTCTCTCTTTGCCATGCGCCTCATCTCCTTATACTCATGTCTACTTTCTTCATCTCTTTGACAATCCCACTTCTTCTTTGCCAGCCTCTTCCTCTGTATACTCTCCTGTACTTCCTCATTCCACCACCAGTCTCCTTGTCCTCCTTCCTCTGTCCAGATGTCACACCAAGCACCTTTCTAGCAGTCACCCTTACTAGTTCTGCTGTAGTTACCCAGCTATTCAGTAACTCTCCACTGCCTCCCAGTGCCTGTCTTAACTCTTCCCTAAACTCCACTTCACAATCACCCTTTTTTAACTTCCACCATTTAATCCTTGGCACAGCTTTCACACTCCTCCTCCTCTTCTTGATCACCAACGTCATTCTACATACCACCATTCTATGCTGCTTAACTACACTTTCCCCTGCCACCACTTTACAGTCTCCAATCTCCTTCAGACTGGCCCTCCTACATAGTATATAATCAACCTGTGAGCATCTTCCTCCACTCTTGTATGTCACCCTATGCTCCACCCTCTTCTTAAAATACGTATTCACCACAGCCATGTCCATCCTTTTCACAAAATCCACAATCATCTGACCTTCTGCATTCCTCTCCTTAACACCATACCTACCCATCACTTCCTCATCCCTCTGTTCACTTCACCAACATGCCCATTAAAGTCCGCTCCAATCACTAGTCTCTCACCCTTGGGTACACTCACCACAACTTCATCCAACTCGCTCCAAAATTTCTCTTTCTCATCCATCGCACACCCAACTTGTGGAGCATATGCACTAACAACATTCATCATTACACCATCAATTTTGAGCTTCATAAACATCACTCGTCAGACACTCTCTTCACGTCTAAAACACTCTTGGCATATTGTTCCTTTAGTATAACCCCTACCCCATTTCTCCTGCCATCCACACCATGATAAAACAATTTGAACCCGTTTCCTAAACACCTGGCCTTACTTCCCGTCCATCTGGTCTCTTGCACACACAATATATCAACCTTCCTTCTCTCCATCATATCAGCTAGCTCTCTTCCTATACCAGTCATACTGCCAACATTCAAAGTTCCTACCCTCACTGCTACACTCCTAACCTTCCTCCTATCTTCCTGCCTTTGGGCATGCCTTCACCCTACTCTTTTCCTTCGGCCAGCAGTAGCCCAATTTCTGCCAGCACCCTGTTGGCTAACAGTACTGGTGGCGGTCGTTGTTAACCCGGGCCTCGACCGATCCGGTATGCAATTATGAAAAGTTCTCCGCATCAGTAATTTTTGGAAGGAGCAGACTAATAATTTTGTGAAAACACTAATAAGCAACTGGACTGGTGTTTTGCAGCAGGAGGAGGAGTTAATTGAAAGGGCACATCATGTGTATGCTCCAAACCTGGCCATGAGAAAGCAACCTAGAGTTTAATAATACATATTCAATCCTACCAGTAGAATGAGTTGATTCTGACAAAACTGTCAGAAGGGCAAAGTACTGAAAATGGGAAATGGAATGTTTGTGAAAAATGATTACTACACCAGACAGAGGAGGAGTAAATGTATTTCACTAATTAGGGATTGTCCAGAAGCAGGCATGAGATTCAAACTGCTGTAACCAGCTATTTTCAGAATTTCTTTTCTGGCAGTACAAAGTTCTTTTTTGATGCAGAACATGCTAAGGAGGAAATACAAATGTTTGTCCAACAAAATTGAGCTGTGAGACAGGAGATTATGCTTCTTGTTCTTCTGGAAATAAAGACCACAGAGAGACTGTACCACTGAAACCTTTTTCCAATGTTTCAAATGAAAATGCTTGAGAGACAGAGAAGAGTTGATTAGAAGAACCAAGTGTACATTGAAAATAAAGCAGGGACTGGATCTGGGAGATGGCTTTAGGCAGGGATAAAACCAGCAACTCAGAAATTGACAAATGCAAGATTACAAAGCATTAATTATGTTTGTGAAACATGACAGACCAAGAAAACCTTGAATATTGCACTTTTTGATTTCATTAACCTTGTAAGGGACTCTACAGCATATGCCCTTCTTCAGTGTCATTAATGTTTGGAAGAACACTTTAAGTAATTTTGTTTAACAGTAGTATTTTTGTAATGCATGACATCTGTATACTATAAAGTAAGGCTTTCTCGGTTATTTTGAAGTGTGGTGGGGATACTAAAGTAAAGAGGTGCTGCTGTTTTTCCCCTTCCCCTCTTTCTCCTTGTTCAGTTTTAAGAAATGTAGGCACTGCCTTGGAAAAAAAGGAAAATCTAGTCAAAAGAGCATGATGCAAGAAAAACTGATGTGCTTTTTCTCTTCTTGCATAAGGGAATGATTGGATTAAGGCCCTTAGCTTGATCTAGTAAAGATTCCCTCAATCAAATCAGTGTTTGTTGAAGCAGTTCTGTATCTGGTCCTCGTGTATCCATAGAGACAGTCTGATAAAGAGCAATAGAAACAGAATCTTTCTTTTAATGGCTATGAGATAGTTTTCTGAAAGAATTTGTGTTTTCCCAGTCTATGGGAGCAATAAAGATGAGACAAAACTAGAGAGCACTTACTAAAAGCATAGGCTGTACCATGTGTCTTAGTATCTATAACTTTCCTTTTAGGTTAACCCAAGACTGAGTATGTGATTCAGTTTGGTACAATTGTTCCTATTACGAGTGTAAAACTTCAATATTTGAAGATGTAAGTACTTTTGTGTGTTAGTATTAAGTTAGTCTTTTAGAGGTGTATTGGGAATGCATTTTTTGAGAGCTTTCAATAAAACAAAAAAATTGTAAGATGTAACATAGACTTAAATGGATATGAAGAAAAAGCAACTATAAAAGATCAACCTGTCAGACATTATTGTATGCATGTAACACAAAAGCTGGAACTAACAAAAAAAACAATTACACATAAAAGGTAGGAATAACATTTTTTAACCTAGACAATTTCTATATTACCTTTAAATGTTAATGGTCTCACAGATTATACAAAAAGAGTAGTGAACTATATTAAAATGTAGAGTGCAAATAGTTATGCTACAAGAGACATTTGGAAAGAACTGAATATGTGAATTTGATAAAGAAAGGTATTCAGGATGGTTATTCAGTGGAATGCCTGGGACAAAGGAAAAGAGGATTACTTGTATCAATTGCAAAAGGAGCTCCAGCAGTGATGAGAGGGGATAAAAAGATGATAATGGTAGATTTGTAGTACTAAATGGCTAGTGATAAAGATGGTAGATTACACTGACAGGTATTTATATTCCACCTTAAACTGCTATAATGGAGCCTAAGAAAAGTCTGGGGTAAATAATCAGCTTTCAGTAGGGAATATTACTTGTAGGTGGAACTGGAATTTGATTTGCAGTAGTAAAGATGTTTTGGAGGGTCCAGAAGGGAAAATATAGCAAAGGAGGATCGATTTTTGAAGAAATTTATGAAAATATTTGACATGGAAGATGTGAATTCAGTAGTAAGAGTTTGGAGTGAATTTACATTTTATTCCCCAAGATACAAAAACTAGGCTAGACTAGTCAGAACTTCCATTTCACAGGAACATGTGCATTTAAATGAAAGTTTTGATATGCATCCAAATTGGATGATCCAATAACTATTTCAGATCATGTGCCAATAATTAAATAAAAATACAGGGTAATGAAATGAGACACTGGTGCTTTCTCACTTAAGTGTTGAAAAGAGAGGAATTTAAGGAATGGGTACAGGAAATTATTCAGGAGTTACTAGTGAAGATAAAGATTTATTCTAAAAATATAGCTAAGGAGTGGGATACAATTAAAATGGATCTTAAAATAGTGAGGAAATAGAGAGATGGTTAAGAAGTAATAATTTAGAGGGACTGAAATGTTAAAGTATTGCAGAATAGGGAGAATCTCACAGAACAAGAGGTGCAGTTGCAGAATGCTAAACAGAAAATAAGGGATTACCTTGATAATATGCATGAGTTTAGAAAGATTGCTGTTGAGCAACTGTTTTTGATAACTCCAGAGCACAAAAACTTTTTAGCACAATGACTGAGGCAACAGAAAGAAGAAAGGGTTGTTGTCAAGCTTAGGGAGCCTACAACAAGGAAAGATAATAGATCCTGCAGATATACTATACATATTTTGGAAATTTTATGAAAGTCTGTATAAAGTACAAAAGTATTGAAATCAATAAAAGGTACAAATGAAAATGTTTATGGAAGAATTAAGTATGGCAAGGCTAGAGGTAGAGGAGGCTCAATTACTAACAGGATAGGAGGAGATGTATAACTAATCCACAGGAAAGTCTCCAGGAATAAATGGTATTCCTGTGGAAGTTTTGAAGCTATGAGAGAAAAATCTGATAGACTGGGAAGCTTTTGTTTAACAGTATTTTAAGAGGAGGTGGAGAAGAACCAACATCCTGGAAGAAAGTGGTGGTGGCTGTAATACCTAAAGATGGTAATGACCCATCAGATCAAGCTTCTTACAAGCCCATTTCAATCCTAAAACATGATTATAAAGTGTTTGTCTGGAATAACTAAAAGAATGGCAAAGGTGATGCCAAAATTGATAGATATGGATAAATGTAGTTTTGTGGAGAGGAGGCAAACTTTTGACAACATTAACAAAACATTGATGATCCAGAGGGAGGCAGAATGTAAGAAAATGTAAGAAAATATCACTGTTGTTTGTGGGTCTTGATGCAGAGAAAGCATTTGACAGAGTAATCTGGGAGTTTATGACTAGGGCAATGGAAGTGTTTGTATTCTCTGATAAAATTATAAGGTTGGAGAATGTGTGAGGGATCGGAGGCGAAAATTAAAGTGGGTGGGTTCCTCTCTCAATTTCTGCTTGAGCAGAGGAACCAGACAGCTGTGTCCTCTCTCCCCTTTGTTATTTGCATTATGTTTATAACTGTTGGCAAAGAATATAACAGACTCAGGAATTCAAGGATATAATTGGTATGGTAGTCAAGAAAGGTGGGTTCTCTTTGCAGATGATATTATTTTATACCTGATAAAACCAGAAAAGACATTTCAGTGTTGTGGAACATTTTGAGGCAGTTTCATATCTTTTTAGGATACAAAATTAATGAAACTAAAGCAAAGGCAATAGCTGTATATTATATACTCAAATACAAATTGATTCAGCAATATCCATATTTATGGGGATATGATAAAAAGTACTTAGGAGTATGGATTTAAAATGAGTCTGGTTTGGCAGCTAAGGATATGTGGGAGGAGGCTAAATAAAATATAATATAAAAATTGAGAAATTAGAAGCTGTGTTTTATGGATATGGATAGTAAGATACAAGCCATTACAATGCTTTTATTCCCTTTAGTTTTATACACAGGTCAAGCATATTTTTATCAACCAGAGGAGAAGCTGTGGATAGCAGTTAATAAACAGCTAAAGAATTTTATCTAGGAAGGGAAGATTCCAAGAGTCAAGTGGGATAAGTTGATTCTTCCAGTAGAACAAGGCGGTTTGGGATTTCCCGGTTTGAAGGGGTATTTCAGAGCTACACATTTAACACTCCTATACGTAGCACTAGCAGAAACCTATAGTTCAAAGTGGAAAGGGATGATGATGATGAAACTGGGGGGGGTGCTCAAGAAACAAGGATAGACTGGTATTTTGGATGCAGATCCTTAAAGAGAATAACAGTAACCATACAGAATGTTATATTCATGAAGTGACAGAAAGTATTCTAAGAACTAAGCCAATAAAAGGAATGGAGAAAGGAGATTCTGCTGATAGGATGACTGCAATGTATTTATTTATTTATTACATTTGCTTACCGGGAAATTCCGACTGGACACGGGTCCTTTTTCAGCGGAGGCCCAGGGAGAAAAGCTCCAACAAGTACAAAATTAGAGAGAGAGATGTACAGTAGAGGAATTTTACAATATAATGTTATACTAGTAGATGATCAGTAATCAACATGTAGTTCAGATTACACAGTACAGTAGCAAGAACAAAAAGTAGACAAATTATACTTAAGGGGTTAGGCTGATAATAGGATAAGAGTGTTTGGAAGGTGTGTTAGGGTTTGGGCAAGGGCAGAGAGTGCATTTTTAGGTGAGACTTGAGAGTGGTTTTGAATAGACCACTGGAAGGTAGTTTGGTTATTGGGGGGGGGGGTTATTCCATAGTTTGGAAATAGCATAAGAGAAAAGGTTATTACCTGCTGAGTTTTTGGGTTTAGTGGTAAGAAGTAGATTTCTGCTATTGGATCATAGGGGTCTTGAAGTATAGGGTTGTATGTTTTGAAGTGATGGGATATTGTGAGGGTGGTTTATTAGTTTGTGGGCAAATGAGAGTTGATTCAGGTGAAGAAGTTGTGGGAGTTCAAACCAATCTAGTTCCCTAAGTGAGCTGCAGTGGTGGCTGCAGTAGGATGCGCCTGTTGCAAACTTAGCAGTTTTATTGTAGCAGGATTCTAGTCTGTTTAGGTCACTCTGTCTAAGGTTGGTAAGTATGGGTGAGGCAAAGAGTAAGGTGGAGATTAGCTGGGAGGTGGCAATAGCAGTCATGGCTGTGTTGGTTAGGTATTATTTGTTTCTATATAGTGCCCCGAGCTTTTTATGAACTTTTTTATGGTGAGAGATATGTGGAGGTCAAATTTGAGTTTGTCTATTTCAACACCTAGAAGTTTTGTGCAGTCAGATGGGGGGAGATGATGGTGTTCTTGGCATGAATATTGATGAGGGTGGAGGCATGTATAGATTTAGAGGGTTGAAAGATAAGGAGTTTGATTTTGTTTGGAATGAGCAAAAGTTGGGCATGTGAAAGATTCTTGTGTGATATTTTGGAGTTCTGGTAAAGTGGGGGCAGAGCAGATGAGAGTGGAGTCGCCTGCATATTGTATGAGAGTGGCTTGTTTGGTGGAGGTATGAAGGTTGTTGATGAATAGGGAGAATAGTAGTGGGCTAAAGATAGAGCCTTGAGGAGCGCCGAGAGTGACAGGAAGATGAGGTGAGAGCTGATCATACCAAATCACAGATTGCTGTCGGCCTGAGAGATAGCCATGAAACCAGTTGGTGACAGAGTGGGAAAAGGAGAGATTAGTGAGGACAGAGAGAAGGATTTTGTGAGATACCATGTCAAAAGCTTTTGATAGGTCCAGAAATATAGCAGAAGAGTATAGGCCATTGCTTCTATGGTGCAGGATCATGTCAGTGAAGGAAAGTAGGGCGGTGGTGGTGCTGTAAAATGGCCTAAAGCCATGCTGGGGTTTGGAGAGGAGATTGTTAATAGATAGTTTAGTACCTGAGAGTTTATACATTTCTCAAGAATCTTGGAGAGTGGGGAAAGGATGGTGATTGGGCAGTAGTTGGAAAGGTCAGTGGAGGAGCTCCCTTTGTGTAGGGGAATGATGTGAGAGATCTTTCACAGAGTGGGCACGTAGCTTTCTGATATGGAGTGGTTTATTAATATGAAAATTGGATAGGCTAGGGTGTCCACAGCTATTTTTAGGTAATCTGCAGGTAAGTTGCTGGCAGCGAGTTTGGTGGGCTTTAGTTTTGACAGAAGTTTTTTTTATATGGGAGGTGGGTACTGTGGAGAGGGTGAAGGAGGGGGGTGGAGGGCTGGAGTTGTGTGCAGGGCTGGGAGGGTGAGAGGCGGGTTGTTGTTTGGCTAGAGATAGAATGGTTTCAGTGAAGTGTGTGTTGAAAGAGTCAGCTATACTGCTGGAGGAGGAGGGGATGGTAGGTGAGGGAGTGCCAAGTTTACCTGGGTGGAGTACTGAGTATATTGTGGACCAGAAGTGTTTGGGATTGTGATGGGAGGAGTTTAGGGTGGACTGATAGTAAAGGGCTTTATCTGTTTTTGTTAGCTTTTTTACCTTGTTATGCAATTCAAGGAAGGATTGTCTGGCAAAGGGTGTTTTGGTTTGGCGCCATTGTTCTCATGCTTTGTTCCTGATTTTTATAAGTTGGCGGGTGTTTTTCTGTAACCAGGGGGAGCTTTTGGTCTTGACTCTGGCGTATCTTATGGGTCGTGAGTGTTTAGGATGTTGAGGAAGGAGGAATTGAAGAAGTGTAGGGCTTCATCGAGGTTGAGGTGTTTTAGTTGTGCCCAGTTACAGTTTTTGAGGGACAAGATAAAGGAGTGGGGATTGAAGTTTGTAGTATTGCAGATTTGACAATGGATGATATGATTGGGATTTTTTGTATGGTGTGTTAGGAGGAAAATGGGGGTATGGTCACTGAGGCTGTCAGGTAGGCAGCCTGTTGTCTAGGAGTGGGGATCTTTGTTGACTAGAATCCAACCAAGTATAGTGTGGTTGTTATGATTTTTATTGACTGGATTGGTTGGGAAAAAACATGTAGATTTATGTGAGTGGTTGGGTGGATTAGTTGGGAAAAACCATGTAGATTTATGAGAGTGGTTGAGTGAGTATTATTACAGGATAGCCAGTTAGTGTTAGTCACCGAGGATGATGGTTGGGGAAGGGAAAAATTGGCCCAGTTTAGGAGATTTTCTAGTATCGGGATATTTTGGCCTGGGGGAGGTAGCAGCCAATAATGTTTATTGTTTTGTTTGGGTTTAGTTTGAGGTTGGAGTATAAGATTTCTTCATTTCCAATCAGGGGGCAGAATTATTAATGGTTTGAATGTTAAGGTGGTATTTAAACATGAGTGCTATGCCACCACCTTTCTTAGACAGTCTATCAGAGAGGAGGATGTTATAGCCGGGGAGGTGGAGGTGTGCTATGATAAGTGAGAAAAATGCATGTAAGAAGAGTAAGTATGTTAAGCAGAAGCATGGTTGTGCTGTGGTAGAAGTGTGGTGGAGTAAGGGAGGGGTGTTAGTTGGGGGGGTGGAGAGTAGGGTCAGAGTAGATCTGGTTGGTGGGAAAAGTAGCGGGAGTGGTTTTGGTTAGGATAAAAGTAGGTGTACTAAGGGCAGGTGGGACAAGTAGCGAGCCCATGCGAACCAGGGCCCAAACCCCAAGCAAACAGTCACTAAGGTAGGTATAATAGAACTGTATAGTACTGCTGAAGTTATGGTATTATAAGGTGAATTTTCAGGTAGATTCAGCTTAAAGTCTGCTTTTTGTTAGCTTTAAGAGTGTTTGTCTGAGTTCATACTACAGTTCAGGTAATGGTCAGAAGAGAGTTAATCAGTGGGAGAGAGGATGAAAGGAAGCAAGACCTAGCATCTGCCCGATCGAGTGTGCACAGCCCTGTACTGTAAGACTTTGTTTAGAGAAGGCACATACACTTTTTTCACAATATCTGTTTCTTTGCTGTAGTTTTGGTCCCAGCTGTGCTACAGGCACTACAAGAAGGTGTCCGCAAGTAGTAGGAGGGTGGGGGATGTAGGTCGGGCAGTAGTTCAAATATAACTGTTAAATAAAAAAAGTAGAGAAGAATTAGGGGTACAAGATTAAGGGAAGGGGATAATGTACCTCAGGATAATACAGCTGTAACAGTAACATAGACCTAATAGCTAACGCAGCTAACAGCACAAACGTACATGTAGTGTTAGTAGTGCAGTGTAGTGCATGCATTAGTGCACACTACACACTTGCTGTGGATAACTACTCATTTATCTGTATCAACTTAGTGACTGCAACACAACTGTAAATTTAGGTGTAACAAACACTAGCTGCATGTACCCAGTTAATTAAAACACTGTCGTCAGTAATAACTACTAAAATTCTGTGCATTAAAGACAAATAACTCTGTGATATTAGCGTTATGCAGACAGGAAAGTTGTAATAGTCAACACTACATTAGGAAATTCAGAGCACTTTCCCAGTCTATACATAGTACCTAAATCCCAAGCAAACAGTAACTAAGGTAGGTGTAATAGAGCTGTATAGTACTGCTGAGGGGTAGGGTGGGGCGCATAGTGGGCCCAATAGGCAAAAAGGGTCTGGAATGTATTGGAGAAAACTGGCAAAAGAACCAAGTTATTTTGAATAAATATTTAGAGGGAAAGCTAATAGAATGGGAAGAAGCCAAGAATTTATTTGGACTGCAGACTACAGATAGTCTTCCCCGTCAAAGATTGATAAGAGTATAGGCAAAGAGAAAGAAACAGGGGGATCCTAAGTGAAAGACCAGCACTGGTTGAGTTTTTTAGTAGAATCTTGAACAGAAGCTGCTGTTAAAAAAGGAGTAATTAGTAGAGCATATAAAATATTGCATGATAACTATAAGAATCAGTTTGAGGAGGTTAAAGTGGATTGGTAAGAGAGATTGGCTAAGCAATTCACAAAGAGACAATGGGGGAATATATGTATGTCTCCCAAATATGCAACAAAGTCAC
Source organism: Protopterus annectens (assembly GCF_019279795.1). Lineage (NCBI taxonomy): Eukaryota > Metazoa > Chordata > Ceratodontiformes > Protopteridae > Protopterus > Protopterus annectens. Next base: position 979,335,376 of record NC_056743.1, read on the forward strand.
GGATCTTTGGAAGTGTTTACTTAGGTATTTTTATACCCCAAATAGACTCCAAAGGATTTTTCCTTAGGTAGACAGCAAATGTTGGAGTTGTGATGGGGAAGAAATTGGTATTTGGGCATATTTTTGGAATGTAATGAGGTGGCAGATTTTAAAGATTCCCTGCAGACTGCTCTGTCAGAGATACTGGGGGAGCAAATTGGTGGTACTAAGGAAATTATTTTTTGAGCTATGGTATAGAATCAGAATTGCCTAGGCATAGGAAGACCTTGCTCTGAGTCTACGTATGGTGGCTGACAAAAAAGCAATTACTAGAAAATGGAAATCAAAGTCTAAACAAACTGTACTGGAAGTAGTGAATATAGTAACAGAGAGAAAACAACTGGAATTAGGATCTTTAGATAGGGGTAGGAGAAAATTTACATGGAAAAAAGGGAATTGTGGAAACAGTATATGCAGAAGAGGAACAAGGATTAAAAGAAGGCAGGATTTGAATGAGTTATGTAACGTTTGACTGACAATAACTGGATAGATTATAAGTTATGTATAATGTTTGCAACTAAGATTGTCAATATGGTTTGCTTTCATTTATATAAAGGTTTGATTGTTAAAGATGTTTCATGTTTAAAAAAATAAATGTATCTCTTTAAAATGTAAGCTCTTGTGATAAACAAGTACAAAAAGTTATTAGTTAAAAATGTAATTCCTAGACTCTGAACAAAGATTCATAAAAGTATCCAATAACCTATTATTTCTAAATACCAGGGCTTTTTGAAGAATTAGGTATTTTTATCGGGCATGCCACGGTGGTGCAACGGTAGCATTGCTGCCTCACAGCAAGAGGTTCTCCCATTCGATTCTTGGCTGGAGTGCGGGGAGTGCCTTCTGTGTGGAGTCTGCATGTCCTCCCCGCTGTTGAGATGCGTTCGAAAGACATGCGTAAATGGGCATGCCTTCGTTGAAGGTTGGACGTCGAACTGGTACCTCGGCATTCATGAAAATCTACTGCCAATCATTAGCGGACTGAAGTTCCGCTGTGGTGAACCCTAACCAGGAAAAGCCAAAAGACAACAACAGCTGGATAAATATGTAATAAACTTTTGTTTTATTTTAATGATACTGGTGATTATCAGAGGAAGAAATTAAAGGAATTAAATGACCATATGGACTATATTGGTTGGGCAGAAAGTTTATGCACCTCAGTTAATGATTTATTGAGAGACTTTTTTTCCATGTGAATGTCAAAATACTAATATTTTATGTGAACTGATATGATGTTTGTCTTAATAAGATGAGATTTTTATGTAATGAACAACTCTACAATTCTATAGACATGAAATTGGTACAGCGGGATGGGGGCCTCAGCCCTCACCCCAACGTATGCTAAAGGTGGGTCTGTTTGAACCTTTTTGTAGATTTTGTAGACCTACATTTTTTTTTGAGAACTGTTTTTTTCTATTAGAGATACATAGGTGACTTTTTGTATATGAAGGAGATAGTGTGATTCAAAATTTTTTGTACAGATGTTAGAATAAGTTTGGGTTAGACTGTTTCCATGGTGCACAGGGAGAGGGTTCTGATTGAGACCCAGGTAACCAGGGTTCATTTAGCAATCCCAGCACTGGAGGAGCCACATAGGGAGGGAAAGAAAAGGGGTGTGATATGCTCACCTTTCCCAGGGGTGGGAAGGATTTTCAATGTACTTAATAGCACATCGGGCAGGGTGCAAGTTCCCTGGTAGAAACCGACAGGGTTGTTTGAAGGGGAATACCTCATACAGAAGTGAGGGGACATTCTCCATGAGCAAGCAATTGCATGTACTCCCCAGTGCCTCACTGGATGAGTACAGTTAAGGCTAGGAAGAAAAGAAAAATCCTCAAACCATTCCTGATGGCTGTCTGAATGATCCTCGCTCCCTGGATCAACCCTCACCCCCACTAAGAATGAATGAGCTAACTTGAGTGAGGATGTGGCTTTCAATCAAGGGAGTGAGGGGCAGCGTGTGCAAAAGAAGAATAGGTTTGGGTTCAAGTTTACTGATTGTGATGAACTGAGTAAATTATCTGAATGCAAAATTAAGAACTGTACCATCTAAAGAAGTTATAACTTCATTGTACCACAAGCCTACAGCTGTGCTGACATAGCTACGGTCCTAGCTATTTAATCTTCTTGCTGCCATATGAGGAATTGACGCATGCCAAGAATATGTAATCAGAGAAGATTTTTTAAGGAAGCCAAATCAGTTATGAAAATAGGAAAGTGTATGATAGAATATAATGGCAGCTTATTATAAGGCCATAACTAACAGAAATGATGATAATGTAATAATAAATGTGGATATGTGGAACTTTTTTCCATTCTGTTGTAAAGTACATTTTTGACAGAATATAATGTTCTGACAGAAAAAATGTTGAATCATTTTAAATATAAATACCAGTATCTCTTTAATGAGGATATGCTTCACAGTTGCAAAATGTTCTGGTAATCTCTTTCAAGAGAGCTAAAATATTGGTGATTATGTGGTATGTAGCCATTTTATGATGTCTGTAGGAGGTGGTAGAATCAGAGCAGAATATAACCACATTGGAGACTTAACCTGTGGTGCATGTAATATTTATAAGAGATCTGTTAGCTTGGACTGTTACGATTGTTTCATGTTCTCTAATGTGTGCTCTGACATGGTGATCTGGGGTGTTTTTTTTATAAAGTTGAGACTATTACACATTTTACAGTAACGTAATAAGAGCATGTCAGGGTATAAAACAAAAAAGATTAGTCTCTTGTTGCCCAATATTTTAATTTAGTATGCAAATGAAATATATCTGACTAAAAGGCAAATTATTTTGAAGAAAGTGAAGTCTACAAATGAGAGACACTGTTACTACTGGATATTTTGTTAATAAAGCAAAAAGTTTATTTTGATGTATAATACAGTAAAAACAAATTGTCTTAATACTGAAACTGGAGGTATTTATTATTAGTTTTTTTTATGTGGTTGCACTTGGTTTTGATGTTTTTAGTTTTTTTAGTGGAGTCTATGCTATTCAAATGTGTTTTTAACTTTAAAGCTGTTGCAGGAGTAATACAAAGTTTGCATAATAATAATTAACTGAAGCCAGCTAGGTTGCTGTTTTCGAATTATATGGGAAAGTAGTGGAATGTGGCTATTAATTTTATCCCTGCCTTGATAAAGTTGTGGCAGACCTTTTGGCATGACCTCGCTCACCCCTTTATCAGTGTAGCAATTAAAACAGAGCATCTAGAGTTCACTTTTAGATACATCACAGCAAAGTATAAATGTTTGGTAGTTAATGCTAGGGGTTAAAGCTATTAGGTGTTAATGAGCTTGTTTCCTGTAGTCATGGATTTTATTCATCAGCTTATATTTACCTACTGTGAGATTCTGCGCAAGTCAGTTAATCAGACAGTGCTCATTAGCAGAGTCTGAAAAAGGCCCATGTACATCAGTGTGCTACCCTGTTTAGAACATGACAAACTGTAGTAGTAGTAGCAAAGCTGCATCCCAACATCCATCCAGGTACTGTTCATGAGTCACATGACTTTATACTTTTTGGATGCAGAACAGTCTGTATAGCCAAATGGACCATGTTAGATAAAAACACTGGTAGAACCCATTTACTGTGAAATTTCAGTGATTCAGAAATTTCAGCCTTGACTATGTGATGCAGGTAGCTCATGTGAAAACTGGTACCTGATGAGCTAGATGGGGAAAGATGGGCTTGAGCAACTGATGTTTGGCTCTTCTATCTTCGGGGAGGTTGCTGGATTTCACAGTGCAGGAACATCCCCCGGTGGATGAAAGGTTAACTGCATGTTATATTTCAGTTAACTGGAGCATCTGTGTTGACATGCTTAAATGGACATGCATCACAAATGTGCCAGAAAAATGTGAACAAATGGAATGATTGATGTGTGTGCTTGGGCTTTCCAATGCCTAACCAGCTGACAGTAATATGAGTTGCTGAAAGTCTGACCCCCCCCCCCCCCCACACACACACACACACACACACAGACCATATTACCTTAATGTGGTGTGTTTATGCTGGTAATATGGGAGGAATGACTTTCCACTTTGGCATCAAAAAGGCAATCATGGTCAAGTTAGAAAAAATTCAGATAATGTGAATATCTGTAATGCACATGCTGACACCTAAAGCCAAACGTAGCAGTGAGGAAACAGTGGGATTGAATACTACCGATTCAGATTGTTTTCATACTGAGTGGATTGTTGGATGGCAAACTGGTATGGAAGGATGAAGCACTCATGATTTTGCTGCTTAAAGATATCTAGAAGAGGCATCATCATTCAAATGATGCACTCTGTATGTGTTCAGGTGAAGCACAACTTACATCATTCTATGTCTGACCTGTGTGAAATGGAGGAAAACTGTTTTTCTTATGAAGACACGACTAGATGCCCATTTTTTCCACATTCCATCCAGTACTTATATTATAAATGAATGCATTTTTGAGTATTAATGGACAAAAAGAGAGTTGTTATATAAGGCAGAAGAACAAAAAACAAGCAGTATGGCTCATTCATTTATTTATTCATTCATTACTTAGAAAAGAAGGGGAAATGTGTTCCCCAGTCATGTTGCCAGTAAAAGATGCATTATGGAAGACACACTGCAGCTTCTCAACAAAACCAATTCAGAAGAATCCATATTAACACTACCCATGATGTTTATTTTCACTAGTTTGGATCCACTAAAAATATACCAAGTTTCAAACATTACCTAGAGGTTTATATTTATGAAATCAGTATATTTTTGAGCACAACTCAATAACTTACCAGTTCCATGGAGCAGATTCAGTGTTGGAAATTTATCTTTGTTATGTCACCTTGGATTATTTTTTATTTATTTTACATTTGTTGACCGGGATAGTCCGACTGGATGCATGTCCATTTTCAGCGAAGGCCCGGGGAGAAAAGCTCCAAGGGTAAGCAGATACAGCATTACATAATACAAACAGACTATTTACAGAGATTACATAAGTAAGCAAGTTAAACAAGTTCCACAGGTTACAGTTAATCCTGAGCACAAGTCAGGATTAAATTACACAGTAAACTGGTTAACAGATTTTTACACATTCTAGAGAGAGTTAGTCAGGCTTGATACAATGACATAGCCAGTTAAGTGACAAATGTTGTTTGAGTCTAGTTTTAAATTGACCTAAGGTGGAAAGTAAGGTAATATCAGCTGGAAGAGAGTTCCAGGATATACTTAGAGTTTGCAAAGAGAGAATCACCGGCTGTATTATTAATTTTGCTAGTCTGAATTAGTATTTTGTTAGAGGATCGAAGTGGTCTAGGATTGTTATAGGGGGTGATAATATTTTTAAGTGCAGGAGTATTGTCCGGATTATAGAGGATTTTATAGGCCATAATCAGTTGGTTATACTGGATTAGGCTGGGTAGTTCAAGCCAACCAAGCTGATTTAGATTGATGCAATGATGTGTCCTAAAAGGAAGCCCAGTGGCAAACCTGGCAATGTGGTTGTAGCAAATTGAGAGTTTATTAAGGACAGTCTTGTTCAAATTCGAGAGTAGAGGGGATGCATACAGAAGGGTTGAAAGAAGGTGAGAGCGAGCTATGGCAATTTTAGCTGGAGGGGTTAGGAAGGCTTTTATTCTGTAAAGTGAGCCTAGTTTTTTATTGATGGTTTTGATAGTTTGGTTAACATGTAGGTCAAATTTTAGATTATTGTCTATGATGACACCTAATAGTTTTGTAGATGGGTCAGGAGAGATTATTGTGCCATCATTTGATTTTATGGTAAATGTGAAAGTGGAAGACCTACGTGTTGGTGAAAATAACAGCATTTTAGTTTTTTTGGGATTTAGGATCAGACGATGTTCAGAAAGCCAGTTTTCTATTGTATTAAAGGTGGTCTGGGTAGCTGACCATAACTCTACTGGAGATGTGGCTGAGCAAATCAGAGTAGAGTCATCAGCATATTGGATACAGCTGACTTTTGGGATAACAGTATAAAGGTCGTTAATGAAGATGGAGAACAGCAAGGGCCCTAGTATAGAGCCTTGTGGTACTCCAAGGGTGTTAGGTAGAAGGTTAGAGAGTTTGTTCTGCCAGAGGACAGCCTGCTGTCCACCATTCAGGTAGGATTGAAACCATTGGAGGGCTCCAGTATCTAGACAGAATGTTTGCAGGGTGTGGATTAAAAGTTGGTGATCAACCATATCGAATGCCTTGGAAAGATCCAAAAAGAGGGCTGAGGATATATAATTATTGTTGCAATTATGGTTTATGGTGTTAGTAAAGGCTAGGAGGGATGAAGTAGTGCTGTGATGAGGACGGAAGCCATGCTGAGTGTCTGCCATAAGGCGATTTTGGATTAGGTGGTGCATGAGTTGCCTATGAATACATTTTTCCATAATCTTAACAAGTGGAGAGAGTATAGCTATTGGCCTATAATTGGAGAATTCAGTAGAGCTGCCTCCTTTGTGAAGTGGGATTACATAGGATATTTTCCAGATGGTGGGAATTTTAGCTTCTATTATGGTTCTATTGATTAGTATTGAGATGGGGTAAGCAATAGCATCAGCTGATTTTTGTAGGTACTCGGCAGGGATTTGATCAGCAGAAAGTGTAGTGGGTTTTAATTTTTTGATCAAGGTACGGATAAGTGAAGTGGCAACTGGTTGGAAGCTGAATGCAAGTAGGTTTCTAGGGGTGCTACTTTCAGGACCAGGGGAGCTAGGAGGTAGTTGGCTAGCTAGGGCTTGAATTGTCTCAGTAAAGAATTGGTTAAAACTATCAGAAACATCTTCAGGGGTTTTATCAATAGTAGTAGCAGGGATTGGGGTTGAAGTTTGTCCAGGATGTAGTAGATTATTTAAACCTGCCCAAAACATCTGAGGGTTATTTTGGTTTACTGTCCGTAAATTACAGTAGTATTGTTTTTGTCTTGTAAAATTGATTTTTTGGTTTCATTCCTGGATTGCCTGTATTTAATGTGATCTTGAGGGTCTTTAGAAGAACGCCATAAAGCCCATGCTTTGTTTCTAAGGGTAATTTTGAGTTTAGACTCTATAGAAAGCCATGGTGCAGTTTTTGCCTTGGTTCTCTTTGAACGAACAGGTGCATGCAAATCAAGGATCTCAAGGAATTTGTTGTTAAAGTATGCTACTGCTTCCTCTAAGGGGAGGTGTTTTAGAATAGACCAATTACATGAGTTTAGTTCTTGTTGGAATTTGGCAGGGTCAAAGTTTTTATTGTTTCTAACCTTTCTGAGTAAGGGTTGTTGGGAATTAATGGTTTTGTGCTTAATTACATATGTGAGAAGGTGATCGCTTAGGCCATTAAGGAGGGTACCAGAGGTGTACAGTTGAGGGTGACTGTTTGAGTACCCAGTCAAGTATACTTTCTTTTTGGTTGGGTTTACCTATCCTGGTAGGGGTGGATATGATTTGTGTAAATGCATGCAGGTTAATATGGGTGGTTGGGGATTCTAAGGAACAGGTGCCCCAGTCTATGTTAAAGTCTCCAAGTAGTAGGGTTTCTTGGGGATAGTGACATGATAGCCAGTGCAGGATATCTTCAAATGTAGATATATTGTTACCTGGGGGAATGTACATACAGATGATATTAATGCATTTATTTTTATTAAGTTGCAATTTGGTGGCAAGAATCTCTGAGTTATTAATCTGAGGAGTTTGTATTACATCTATGGTGACATTCAACTCAGATTTATAGAGTACAGCTACCCCACCCCCCTTCCTCGAAGCACGATCCAGCCTGTGTATGTTGTACCCAGGTGGTAACACTTCATTGTCTTTAGTGTTAGGTTTTAACCAGGTTTCAGATAAACAGAGAATCTCAGGGGAGTGGACATCCAGAAGTGCATGCAATTCATGTACCTTGTTATTAATGCTTCTAATATTGAGATGACAGACTAGGAGAGAGTTAGTTGGCCTATTAATTGTAGGTTTGTAGCTTAGATTACAAGTAGAGGGGGTATGTGTATCTGAAGTGAGTGGGCCAGGGTTGGGGTGAATATCACCACCAAGTATTAGGTTGAGTCTATACTTGGTGATGAACTTCAGGAATTTGTTTATTAGTTTGTGGTAGTGTTTGGATCATTATGTTTATATTAGCAAGGTGATACAGGAGGCAAAGTTCCCTGCATGAGTATATATGGAGTTCAGCTCTCCACCCATGCACACACACACACACAATTTCACCACAGGTGATAAGATCTGAACCATTTTTAGTTGGGAAGGTGCCATCAACTGTGAAATGGTTGTGATCAGTATGAAACTAGTGCAGTTATCAGAACGGTATGATTGGATTTTCGGCTGCAGAAATGGCAAGTGAACTTCATGAATGGTTCTGAGTCACTGGAGGGGCCAGTGGGTTCTTCCCTGGAATGAGAACTAGAAAGAATGCTGCTGTTGCTAAGAAGACAAGCAGACTAAGTATCGGTTTCTTCCACTTGCAGTACAAGGGAATGCTGTATTTCATTGACAAGGTTAATTACTACAGAAATCCCAGTTCTAAGTTTGTTAGTATGCCCTCTGAACTCTAGCTGAAGGGAGATTCATCAAAGCTGGGACATACTTTGCCAGTAGAAGTAATGTTGCTGACCATCAGGGCAGGTTCCGAGTGAAAAGGGATTAGGAAATGAGGATGCAAGTGACAGTTAAGTTTGAAAATTCCTTGTTTATTAATTGCCCAAACAAATGCATTAAAACAAGCGTAAACATAAATATATGAGAGCAATAAAAGTTAAATTAGAACACATATGTGTATATAAAACGTAACATTATGTATCAATCCATCCAGAATTCCCTTTTCCCATTGTTCGCACATGGGGTTGTGGTGTCACTTGACCAGTGACAAAACAGCTAGAGCCAAGGTTTGCACACACCATGTGGCTAGCCTTGCCACTGTAGTTCTTCCATACCACACCCACCCCTATGGTCAATTTAGAGTATCCAATCCACCTTCTGCATGTTAGTGGAATGTGGGAGGAAACCCATGCCAAAGCAGGGAGGACATGCAGACTTTGCAGTGAAGGCATCCCAGCTGAGTACTGAACGAGGGAACCTCTTGCTGTGAAGTGACATGCGCTGTGCCAGTGTACCACCAACATTGCAAATGCAACTTTTGAAGTGGGTAGAAAAGTGAATGCAACAGAACACACTTATAGATTAAAGTCATTGAGTTAAAATTTTCCACATTAATACCCATGTTTCTTTTGAGTTACTAAATTGTTTTTAAGTGTCAGTCAGTTTCAGTGCACTAGTAAATCTATCCATGAGCTTCAGAAGATGAGAGAGAGAGAAATGTGTAAATTTAACCTTTGTTTTGCTAGAGCCTTAATTCCTTAGTTTTACAGCACTTATGGTTTTCTTGTACCTGCTGCATGACAAGAAATGTCCTAGCCATCATCTATACAGTGCTGTGAGATGGTTTTATTTACTTTGGTGATAAAGTCATGATGCCCTGCTGCTTCAGTTATCATCATTGTGGAAGCATCCAGGATATTCCATACTGTGGTGCCTTGTGTATTCTGTATTGCGGTCAAAAGTATGTAGCATGTAGAGCGAGCACCCTTTATCCTCAATTTTTCTGACTCTAAGAAACATACTTTGATCTCTCTCTCTCTGTTGCATGGTCTTTTTACAGGATGCTTCTTATGTTTCATCTCTGCTATTATACTAGTCTTGTCTGTCTTGAACTGCCCTATCAACTGTATCTTGAGTTCTAAATACAATACAGAAAAAGGTTTGCAAGCAGTATAAAAATACAGTTTTAGAGAACATGCCACACGATTGACGGGAACCTGCATTTCTAGCTGTAATGACACTTCTAATGGTTCCAGTAGTGAACCAGGTACAAAAAGAAACTTGGACTTTAGCTCTGATATGGAGGATGGGAATCTGGCTGCTGGACCATTCTGTTCCACTGAGGGTCATTTTGTAGCAAAGCTGCCTCACAACACAAGATTTGAGTAGCACAGAGACAGCAGTAATATCCACATGCCACACACAGATGCACGCATGTGTTTTCCTGTGTTAATGACACTGTATGTCAATGAATTAAATAAATGATACTGTTATTGCAAAAACATAATGATGTGAGGTACCGTCCAAGTGTCATCCCTACCTATTTTAATATGTATTTTGTGTAGACTCTTAGCATGTCACGTTCCATACAAACAGAGTAGAACTGCAGTGTGGGGTGCAGTGACTGATGTCCTGGATTCCTTGTAGTATGTGTGCAGATGTCATTAAGTAAGAGAGGGACTGGCCTATCCAGAATAGTAACACACTGTGTCTATATCTATCTATCTATCTATCTATCTATATATATATATATATATATATATATATATATATATATATATATATATATATGGATAGATAGATATGAAAAAAAATAGTGAATCATGAGTCTGTGTGAAGCTTTATCAAGGAATTACATAGAACAGGAAATATAGTAAAATTGGGTCAACAAGAAACACCACACAGGAAGTTATCTAGGCTGAGAGGAAAGCTATAATGCGGTGCAGTGTAATGCAATGGTCAAGAGGAATCACAGATGTGTAAAAATGTTATGGAAACACAAGTCCTGTCCTATAAGCTGGTTCCTCTATTTATTTACAGCAGTGGTCACCTCCCTTGGGGTTGCATATTTTGGTTGTTTAAGTTGACTAATTCAGTATCAAATTAGTAGGGAGACGAGACAGAACAAATTAACCTTAATGAACGCTCTTCAGTGGTATTTGTAGGAGAAAAAGAACAGCTTTATACCTTACTGCTACTACATGTATTCTTACCCATCTAGGGTACACATCACAAGAAAGTAGTCAAAAGCTTCCTTAAAAGAAACTTCCATTTGACAATGGGGGTTAGTTGGGTGGTAGAGGAAACCATAACTAAAACACACCTTATATAGGCTTCTGAGAAAAGTGTGTATTGAAGTACCTGTCAAAGCTTTGACTTGTAAATTCAGAGGGGATTGTGTAACTTTCTGAGAAGTAAGGGAGCACAAAATACTAGATATTACTTCTCACTTTGTGGGCTTGTTATGTAAACTGCAAAGAAACTGAGGGACTAGAAGACAGTTCCTGAAGTGGCAGCATTCTTATTATGGACATTCTGATATACATTGAGGGAAAGACCTGCATAGATTTCATGTAGAAATGCCTCAAATAATTGACTAGTATCCCAAGCAAGACTATCTGAATTGAAATTTGCACATTGTGTAAGCAGTCAAAGGTCAAACTCAAGAAAACAGTTGAGACCCATTACAGTAAAATGTATTTATGTTCTCAAAGGAAATGGTATCTGTTCTGTGGAAGAGGGATACCATACAAAATCTGCATGTAATTAAAACATCTAAGGAGGGGCACTTGTGGTTCAAGATACTGTATTTTGCTACGTTGTGTGTATTGTTTTCCTGTGGATCCAAAAACCAGTAGTGGCCCAACCCAAGTACTTAAGGATGTGGATAACTGACTTCATAATTAGAAGGCTATGGAGGGGAATTAATCTCTTTTAATTCTGGATTGTAGAGTCTACAGTTAATTATCTAGGATAGTGTATTGCTGTCTGCATCTCCATATCAGGCAGTGGAGTTCTTCATCTCTTAAAGCCTTGATGGATGCACCAGACCCAGAGGAGGCAGTGCATTGTCAGATGCTATGGTCAGTTATTTGCATCTCTCAGGGATAAGAATGTTAACATTTGCTAAATTTCTAATGTGTGTAGTTTACTGAAGTCATCTTAAGATTTGTCACTAGGAACACTGTTCTACTGATTATCCATATTGGCTAGCTTGAGATGGTGCAGTCTATAAAGGACAGTCTCCTAGAGGAAGAGTATGTTACTAAAAGGAGCATCTACCCTATAGAAAGGTGCGCAGGGATGCAGGACAGAAACAGTCTCTCGACTAAGTATTGTAGACTGAGTTTGACTCATGAGATGACACTACAAACAACTGTGTGGATCTCTGTAATGCAAGCTAAAGATTTACAGTCTTTACTGAAAGTAATGGGAGGTTTTTTTTGCAAAGTTTTTTTTAACCAGGTAGTCAGCAGTTCAGTAAGCATAATCTTATCATTCACACATTTGAAGAGAGAAGTTTAAAGAGTTCTTATGCACTTAAGCTCTTCAAATAAGACCAGAGTTTCATTAACCTGCACAATCAGTTTAATTAAACACAGTTTAATTTTGACTTGTGTAATTTGGTAAATAATCCTGGCACCAAGTCAGGTAAGCTGAGTAGTGTTATGAATGACTTTGTCAAAGAAGACCAAATTGTTCAGTTAAAAGGGTTGTAGCTCATCTCATGGTGTATTGTATGCAATAACATGGACTGAATGACAGTGAAGGGAACTCAATATTCTGTGAATGTAAGGCTGCAAAGATTGCACTGTATCTAGGGAATTAAAAACATCTGGTAGGTAAGTGAAATTTTTAGTGATGAATAATTGGGTCTATATTATGTCATCGACCGTTTAGCTTGTTGAACATCTAAACGTCGACAGCTAAGGGTCGAAAACTGACAATCTTGAATGGCCAGTTAAGCAAATTCTTTCACCGGGAAAGAATTTGCTTGACCATGCCAAAGTAACAAACTTCCAACCTGTAAAAAAGTAGGGGGCTTCACCCACACACCCCCTAATGTGGGAGCTGTGCCCCCCACATGCCCCTAACTAAATATACCAACTCCAAGTTCGGTGTACATTGGGGAAAGGGCAAATTCATGATAATGGCTAAGCAGATTCTTTCCCGGTGAAAGAATTTGCTTAACTGGCCATTCGAGATTGTCAGTTTTTGACCCTTAGCTGTCGACGTTTAGGCATTCGACAAGCTAAGCGGTCGATTAGCTAATATAGACCTGAATAATATGTTTGCTAAAAGGGCAGGCTAACTGATTGGCTAGGATTGGGACATACTAGATTTTTAAGGAGATCCAGTTGCAACAAAAAAATGGGCTCAATGGAGAATTATTAGAAATGCAGTAAAGGACAACATAGACATGAAAAGAAGATTTAGTATGTAAGGGGTGGTTTAATCAGGAGGCAAGGAAGGGCGTTTTTTTTCCCTCCAGTCTGGTCATTGAGAACATGACCTCCATTTAAGAAAGCTAGGAAAAGCTATTTGTGGATGTATGTGATTTTATGTTCAGAACGTGTGTGTGTGTTAGTTTTGATGTAAGTTACTCTATTTGAAAATAGGTGCAACCATAGGACTAGTTTAAATGGCCCTAGAGTGGTACAAAGCAATTGAAAATATCTTGAGGGTGAGATGGGGGATACTAACCAAAATTAGTTGGGTAGTTAGTGAACAAGCAATGGTACAGATATCCGTGGAAGAAAATCCAAGTGATAGGGGGTACTTGAACATATTGACATGAAATTTCAATGGTTTAATAGATAAGGAAAAAATGAATAGAATAGAAAGATTGTCACAGGTGATTATGCTACAAGAGACTCAACTGAGTAACATAGAGCATGAGGTGTTAATACAGAAAAAGTAGAATAGTGGGTATTATGCAGGACTGAAGAAGCAAAGAAAGCGGGTGTTGATTATATTAGAAAGGTACTGACATTCAAATAGAAGAGAAAACCACTGACAAACATGGAAGACATGTAATGGTAAATGAACTTGGACAGGCAATGGGATTATGCCAGTTTTTGAACTATATGACTCCCAGAGTAAAAACTCTGGAAATATAGTAGATATTGAGAGAATACAGTAACATTTTGTCAGTGAATCACAGTACTGGCATGTGACTGGAATTTGATTTGCACTTGAGGGGATGCCTCTGGGGGTCAAGAAGTAGTAGGACTCCAACAGAAGGTATTTAGACAAGTACGCCAAGTCTTTTTTGCTTAGTGAGCACAGTATACATTTTTCTGTAGTGGACACAGGAGTTGGGCCAGACTAGGTAGGGACTACGTGATGATGGAGTATTTGTACTTAGTATAGCAAGTGATTATCCATCTTAATTATATTGTTGGATCATGCCTCAGTTCAGGTTCAGTTGAAAGATGTAAGAAGAACCAGTGTTGAAAAACACTGACAGTTTCCTACTTACTTGCTAAAGAGGGAAATGTTTGAGAATTTGCAAGATGGTAGTTAACTGAGATAATGGAGGAGTTTGCTTAAGGGAAGATAATTTAGCTAAGACCTGGGAGTATAGTAAGAGCAAGTTAAGAGACTCTGAACTAAAAGCTGAGGAAATATAGAGAGGTAGATAAGGCAGATATCTACATGCTATTACTAAGGTCAAAGGATTACAAGACCAAAAGAGACATGATTGGGAGGATGATGGAGAGGCAGTGTTAGAGGAGGCAAGGAAAGCTGTAAGAAAATATTTGGACAGTATGAATGTGTAGGGCCAGGGCAGTGAAACTTTTTTTGTGTGTTATGCCAAAAGTATCCAAATACTTTGTGCAAAGATTAAGGCAACAAAAGGTCCAGCAGATAATTACTAAAATAAGAAATCTGGATACATGGCAGATAGTTATGACATCAGAAGAGGATAAGAGAGATTGTTAACTTATTATAGAAAATCATGCTAATGGAATGAGGAAGTTGAGACGAGAAGTGGAAAAAAATTGCTCCTAAGAAATTTAACTCTCCTATAAAAAGATGAAACTGATAAAAACGTGGCAACCATAATGGAAGAGGAGATGTGGAATGCGATAAAAGTCCAAAAGGTGGAGAACGTGTAAACAACTGATGGTATCCTGCTGGAAATTTGGAAGAGAAAAAAGGAAAAATATTGATAATTTGGCATAAAAAAATACGGGGGGGGGGGATTCTCCCCCTGTTGACATAGGGTTGTAGTGGTAGTTATTTCAAAAGTGGCTAAGGACCTAGCAGATATGGGTTGCATAAATCCGTTTCAGTTTTAAACGATTACAAAATATTTCTGATTATAATAGCTAAGAGGGTGGCTAAAGTATTGAATGGAATAATAGAGCTTGAGTGATGTACTTTACTTAAGATTTGCTTCCTGCTGTATAAGCTGCATACTGCTTATGTTGTAAAGTCTTAATCCTGGGATTAGATTTGGAGAAGACCTTTGACAGGATAAATAGAGATTTATGAAGGCAGAATTAGTTGCGTATTGCTTTCCTGTAAGATGAGTACATTTTATATTCAAATCTATAAGTTCCCAAATGCAGACATAAAAATGTGCAGGGGAGTTGTCGGGCATAATAGAACTATCTAGAGGCACAAGGCAGGGTTGTTCCCTTTCCCACTTTTGTTTGCTTTATACTTGGAAACACTGGCTAGGAAAATCAGTCTTTCTAAAACTAGGGAATTTAGGGGGGGACCTGCAAGAAAAGATTATATTGTTTGCAGATGGTATCATTCTTTATATAAGAAATCCAGAGGAAAAATCTGTGGAATTTATTGAATGAGCTTTGCACGTTTAGTAAGATAGAGTGGGTTAGAAAACAAATGAATTTAAGACAAAAGCTATACTGACAAATGTTGCTCCCTTATTTGACTTAGTGCAACCATACCCATATCTCTAGAGTTAGGAAAGGCTAAAGTATTTGGAAATTTGGATAAAACAGGGTGTCCACCAAGCAGCTAATGAAATATGATAGGAAATTACATTAAATGTTATTAACAAACTGTAGAAATATGGAGTTTGATAAGCATGGAGAAGGATAGTAAACTCCTAGCAGTTAAATTCTTTGTGGCAGCATTATTGCTATATGGTGGCAACCAAGCATATTAGTATAAAACAGAGGATGGTACCTGGAAAATACTTACCAAAGGATGTTATTGGAAGGGTAAAAGGGGTGTAATGGGACAAGGGGTTACTGCCAATAGAGAGGGAAGGACTGATATGTCCTATCTGAACTATATTATATAGCAGCATAGCTTTGACTCTTATCTGTTACAGATGCATGTTTTCTGGATCAACTGGAATTGGATGCTGTTTCAATGAAGGGAAGTCTGTGGGGATCAGCAATATGGAAGAAGTTGTGTAGAACAGGCAAAGAAGAAATAAAGTTTATCCAACAAAAAGTGAGCCAACAAGCAGAAAAGGGGATATTATGCATCTCATTCTTCTGACAATAAAGCTCAAGAGAGACTTTGCCAGTGAAATATTTCCCATTGTTCCAAAGGAAAATGCTTGAATGACACAAAAAAGTACAGGAGTTGACTAGAAGAATCAGGAGTACCTTGGACTTGAACCAGAGCCAGGTGTTGGGAGATGAACAGGAAGACCAGCAACACCGAAATTAGTAAATAAATGAGAGACTATAAAGTATCAATCACATTTATGAAATATGTTTTTTGCAAAAAAGTGACTGAAAAACACTGGCATTTATTTATTTTACTTTGTTAAACTAGTGGATGCACTGTAAAATATATACCTTACTCTCATTCTTCTTTAGAAGTACACTACAGCTGCACACTGATCAACATCTTGGAAAGTAGAAATTTAGAAAATCTGAAAGAAAGTCAACCAGAAAAGGTGATGAGAAAATACTTGCTGAGAAGAATCCTGAAGCTGTTCAGCAAAATGCAGTTCAAGCTTCAGCTACGGTATAAGAGATGGCTCCAAGTAATTTAGAAAGAAAGAAAAAAATTTGCTCAGAGGTAATTAAAATAAATGAAACATTGAAGGTGAATATCAACTCAACTAACAAAAGGCTGAAAAAATAGAAATAGCTTTAACTAGCTATTGAGATGAACTGAAGTGGTTGGCTGAGCATGAGACTTCTCAAAAAGAGCTGTTTCAAAAAATGGTAAGAGTTAGAAGAAGGAGAAACCTGAGATTTTCTGCTACACCAGAGAAACTGAAAGGGACAGATTGTATTAATTTTATGAAAGCACAAATGAGCAACTGGACTGATATTCCACAGCAAGATTTGTTAACTGAATGGGCACATCAAGTGTATCCTCCAAACCTGGCCATGCGAAAGTAGCTAAGATCTGTATTAGTAAAGATGCAATCATACCATCAGAAAGAGTTGATCCTGCCAAAGCTGTGGCATAAGGTAAAAGTATTAAAAGTTGGAGCAGTGTGTTTGTGGAAAATGATTATTCATTATACACCAGGCAGAAGAGAAGTGACTTTATCCCAGAGGCAGGTGTGAGATTCAAGCTACTGTTACCAGCTGTCTTCAGAATATTTTTTTTTCTTTATGCTCAAAGACTTGCTTGGATGCAAAACAAGCTAAGGAGGAAATAAAAATGTTTATCCAACAAAAAAGTGAGCCAGCAAGCAGAAGGGGAATCTGCTTCTCATTCTTTTGACAATAAAGCTGAGAGAGAGAGTTTGGCAGTGAAACCTTTTCCAGTGTTCCAAAGAAAAATGCTTGAATAACAGAAAAAAAAGCACATGAGTTGACTTGAAGAATCAGGAGTACCTTGGACATGAACCAGAGTCTGGTGTGAGAGAGAAATGAAAAGGAAGACCAGCAACACTGAAATCAGTGAATAAATGGGAGACTATAAAGCATCAGTCACATTTGTGAAATATGGCTTTGCACAAAAGAACTGGCTGAGAAGCACTGAACTTTTGTTAAACTTGTGGGTGGACTGTAAAGCATGTATCCCACTCTGCCATTAATGTTTAGGACACGAAAAGGGAAAAACGTAACTAAGTAAAAGATGTTTTGCTCTTATTAATGTATGTAGAAAACTTTTCATACTATAAACTGCATGTTTTCTCTCTCTCTCTCTCACACACTCTGTCTTGATATATATGTAAAAGCATTTTTGTGTAGTATGTAGTTGGGATATTTTAAATGGGACTGTTGTGTGTGTTAAAGATTGTAAAAAAGTAAACATACATTTTAGTTGTAAGAAATATTGACTTTACAGTATAACAAGAGAAGAAAGACTAGACAAAGGCAAGTTTAATGCTAATATGCTGTGATCTTGGGCTGCTGCAGTGGGGCTGGAAAACCTAGAAACAGACTCTTAGATGATCCATAACTGGGCCCTGAGCCCATGTAAAACATGGAAAATTATTTTTAAAGTAATTTTACATGAATCTGTTCATTTACACAGGAATCTTATTCTGTTTAACTTTTTATGCATGTTGATGCTACTATATCTACTTCCTGTTTTACTTTCTTAGTAAACAGTTTGTGTAACTCTTTTGCAAACATAAACATCAGATCACTTCATTGATGACAGATGGGCTCAAACCATCTTAAAAGACCATGTGTTTTAAATAATCTAATAATAGTAATGGTTTCCTTACTTCTCAGTCTCTCTTTAGCAGTGAGACAGGAAAGTGATTGCTTGACATATCGTATAAAATATTTTACTTATTCATTAACTCTTTTCAAAGTGAGACTCTAATCTATCAAAGAACTAAACACTGAACTTGGGTATCTTGCAAGATTGGATGCATGCTGTTTTGCTATTCTCTATAATGAATATATATCAGTTTTAAAAGCCCATTCCTGCAGATTCTGGCTATGTAAATCTGATTGTTTTAATGAACAATTACATAATGTGATAGCACACAGAATATTACAATCTGGGGGGCTTTGATCTTCTGTTTCCATATTCTTTTATAATTACCTTCAAGCTCACTGCACCTTGCGAACACTGACACAGTACTTCTCACCAACAAAAGCTTTCACAATTAGCTGCAATGGATCAAGAGTAAGCCTGGTGGTCTACAGGAACTTGTATAGCTCCCTTCTATAATACTAAGCAAGTTGGATAGTACCATTTGTAACCAAAGTCTCCCTCAGTGATCCAGTTCCCTATAACCGTTAACCTGCTTTTTAATTGATCTGAAATTAATACTTTATTGCCAACCACAAGATAGTAGCAGTTGTGTGTATAGCTGTGAATAGAAATGTGTCATTGATAGATAGTAAGCTAATAAAGGCTGTATTAAAAATTGTTTTCATCATACCAGCACTGTTGGTGCAGAAAGAGATAAAGCCTTACTTATGACCTAGGTAACAGCAGCTCGGGTGCTGCTTAAATCCGGTGTGGGGGAGAACAGGAATGAAGATGCCCAGCCTGCTCACCTCTGTTTGGGTGGGGGGGGCAGCGAGGTAGGGAATGTATGCCTGGTCCTGCGCTCCATGGCTGAAGCCCTGACGAGGATTGCACAACAAATCCAAATAGAAATCACTATCTGCTCACAGAAAACAAGAAACAGACCACCAGATGAACCATTCAACAAAAACGGTCTTGCCACAGTACTGCCACTGTTCATTGAATCCAAAACCCAACAAGGCACTACTACAAAGCTAGTCACCAGATAAACACTTCCAGTCCTTCTTCGTCAAAAAATATATCGATCATAAAACAGCCACAATTTAATCATGTCCTACCCAGTAAAGGTGAAATACTGGCAGAGTGAATAAATAAGATTCAAAATAAGAAAATTAAAGTTTTAATAAAATACATATGGATAAAACCATAAATAAAACTCCAGTTAAGTGTTTTTGTCCTGAACACAAAACAGGGCTTCATTAGGACTAAATTGAAAACCAAGACACATGTTCATTTATAGCCCCCTACGCTACCATATTAACCAATTACTATGTTGTAATTAATTTAATCAACAAAAAACACACGATCAGAAGTATACCTGAATAAAAGTAACAGCATCATAAAAAATATTAAATAATGAAAAATAAACGATTTAAAAAACATCAGTAGTTCAATAAGTTCATAATTTTGCTGGTCTTAACTTGAGTACTGGTGCAATAGCTATTAAATCATTTAAACCTGGCTCTTTGTTGGCTTCTAAAAAAAGTTGCCAATATAGCTCCCTATATTCCAGCCTGATTGGGAAATATTGTGATTTGTGTACACCTTCCAGTAACCATTTCCAGTTCAACCCTACCATGGTGCTGTACCACAAAGTGGTGCAAATGCTAATGAAGCATTCCAGGAGAGTGGTACTTGCTAATTAGTCATGTGCTCCCCCCAAGAATATAGTGGTGGGGGTGGCGGTAAGATATGTGAGTATATACATTTGTGTGACTATGTGTGAGTGACCTCAGATGTGTGTGAGTGAGAGAGAAGAGGGTTGTCACACTGCCGCACTCCCCTAGACTAAATGAGCAAGTCCTGCAATTTTGCGAGTTGGGAACACTAGACACCAAGGATATTCTTTATATTGTGTCATGAAGGTTCTTAAAAAGATAATATAACAATGTTTTGCAGCATAAAAGACTGGAGACAGGAGGAAATGCTAAACATCAAGGATATTCTTTATAGCATGTCATAAAAGCACTTATGTAGAACAGTGTTTTGCAGCATGTAAGACATAGGGTAGGAGAGACCCAAAAAAAGATTCAAACCCTGTACCTTCAAAACTCAAACACCGTTCTTTAGTAGAGTGTTTACTGTCTGTACCACTACTAGAAATCAGGTGTACTCTTAACATATTACCTTAAGTCTTTGATAATAAATAAAATAAAAACGCTAAAGAGTGGAATTTCAAACCTTGCACCCTTGACAAAAAAAGCATTTTGTCAAACAGCAGCCTTAACTCTCTACACTAACTGAGGAGTTAGTCTAAGAGAGTATATTTTACATAAGAAGTGTGAAATGCCAGTAACTGGCATTATTCACTTCTTTCAACAATGTGTGGGAATTATGACAAACGTAGCACTTAAAAGAGGCAACAGAAGAAGGGTTCTGTAAAATTAGGGAGAGCTGAAAGGGATAACAGTGTGGCCATGTGGGGAGGCTTCAAGACAAAGCCAGGAAAAACACTAGAAAATACCGGTAAGTAATACTAAATTACTCTGATGAAGTCTGTTTAAGAAAGTTTTAAGATAAAAGAGCTCAGTGTTTAATAAATCGTGATACAGTTATGATGGTGGTTTCGTTTTTTTTTTTAGTTTTTGGCATATTTATGTCCTTTGGTTATATAAATTCCTACTCTCTTAATATATAAAATCTGTGTTTTGTTTGTACACAACTGATAAAGTATATTTTTACTTTGCAGCTTTGAATGCCACTTTTTTGAACAACCATGATTCACCTAAAATGCCTCCGTACAAATTTGTATTTACTTCTTCTTCTTCTTTCGGCTTTTTCCCGGTTAGGGGTCGCCACAGCGGATCACCTTGTCCG
Organism: Protopterus annectens; assembly: GCF_019279795.1. NCBI lineage: Eukaryota > Metazoa > Chordata > Ceratodontiformes > Protopteridae > Protopterus > Protopterus annectens. The sequence goes on from NC_056743.1 coordinate 979,356,473, forward strand.
CACATTGAATGGCAGTGGAGTTTTACGGTGTCGAGTTGCCAGCCCGGCGCCCAACCTTCCACAGAAGGCACACTCACACGCACACCTAGGGCCAATTTAGAGTGTCCAATCCACCTGCAGCATGTCTTTGGGATGTGGGAGGAAACCGGAGCACCCGGAGGAAACCCACGCAACCACAGGGAGGACATGCAGACTCCGCACAGAAGGCACCCCAGCCGAGGATCAAACCGGAGAACCTCTTGCTGTGAGGTGGCAATGCTAACCACTGCACCACCGTGGCCGCCCTACAAATTTGTATTTACTAATAAGTGGAAATTGGGGTTTTTTTTCTTGTTTTTATGCCAATCAATACTCACGTCTTCAGTCATTTCATCATTAGCAAATTTTTCCTTTTAGTGCAGTTATTGGTGTATATTATTATGTCATTTATTTATGTTTATTTCAATTCACTCTTTTCAGTCATTTCAACATTTGGTTAATAAATGTGTCATTTTTGCTTTAGTAATTCATGTATATTACTATTATATCTGTTCATTTGTTTAATAGTTTGTTTTGATGAATGGGACATCCAAATGGGTTGTGGTCTATTTTGAGTATATACAAGTGGTGACATTTAGGAAACAAAATATTGCATCAACATCATACCATTTTTCATACATGTGTATACATTGAGAAATACTGCACTAGCATTTTAAATACATTAACATCAGTAATGTATAATGATTTTGACACGGATACTGTTTTGAGTGACACATACACTACATAGCTCTCAATGTTCCTTCTTCAAATTTGGAAAAAACATCTCATATAATATAGAACAAATTGGAAAAATGTGGTACAGTCACCAACAATTTTAACTAAGAAACAGCATGAATAAAATATATGACTTTATAGTTAGCTAAGTATTTTAATTATTTATATGATTCATTCTTATTTACTGTATATATTTATTTAACAAAAAATATGCGGTAAACCCTTTCCATGTGAAATAGGGAATTGTTAAGAATCAGAATGAGGAAATGTTCTTTATAATGAGATACAGTTCAGAGGTAAAGACACAAACACACACAAAATTAAATAAGGGAGAATTAAGTGAGATAGAACTAACATGTTGCAGTTGTGGATGCTGTACAAGACGAATACGAGAGAGAGAGATGAGAGAACAAGAGCTATCTGTAACAGCTGCAGCTGAATATTTCAAAATACTGGTAAAATAAGGACATTTTAAATGTAGTTATGCTAACTGGATTGTTATGATTGAGAGTAGGTTGTTCCCTCTGTGGTCCCCATGAAGTTTATGGACAGAGCATCACCACATGAATTTTAGTTTTTGTGTTGTTTTAATAAGATTGTAAACTGTGTGAATATTTTTACTGAAGTTTTGCCACCCAACAAAATTAGACATAGAGGATGAATCTCTCAGGTAGAGGAATTTATTGGTTTTGATTAGCAAGACATAAGTTTGTTTTTTAAATGAATAGCATTTGGGGATAGTAAAAGGTCACAGTGATTGGATCTAGAATGACCTTTGCCAATGTAATATATTTTTGCTCCGGCTTGGTTACATGGCTTGTTACAAGGACTGTATAGATGATGGGGTCATAAAATAATGCTGTAAGGACCAAAAAGGATACTAGTTTAAATACTGTGGCATACATAAGATAGTGCTTGACCCTATACATGATACCTAATAACTGGTTGCCTTTTTTACAGTTATTTGGACTTGCATTTTGAAAGATAGTGAAGCATTATATATAACTACTATGTACTTTACAGTATTAGTGAAAGGAATTGTATAATCAGTATGGGTTCTAATCTGTAATGTAGAGGAGCTGGGAAGGTTTAAGTAATTGTTACAGAACAAGACAGAGTAATTTCTGATAGCATTATGATAAAGTGAGAATCACAGAATTCTTTTGAGATGGAGCACAGGATTAGAATTGCCTAGACATAGTACAGCCTTATTAAGTTTAATTTTGTTGGCTGCCAAAAAAACGGTTATTAGGAAATGGAAATCAAAATCTACGCCAACTCTATTTGAAGCACTGAATATTGTAAAAGAGAGAAATTGGAAATAGGACCTTTAGAAAAGGGAAGGAGCAAATTACGTAGAAATAAATGGAATTTTATGGAACAATACATGCAAAATAATGTTCAGGAGGAGGGGTGAGGTTGAAGAAAAGGCAGTAATTGAGCAATTTATAAAATGTTGGTCTAAATGATAGTTGCTGAAAAGAAAGAAAACATATATGTAATGTATAATGTATGTAAACGAAAAAATGTTAATATGGTTTGTTTTATTTTCTATTTTTTATTGTTTAAATAAGAAATATCTTTATGGAATTATCACTTATCACATAGTCAGTCATATGTTTATATAAGTGAAAACAATATTGATATATTTTCAGTTGCAAACATTATGCATCACACATAATCTTCTAAGCAAAATGAGCTAGTGACACACTCTGGAATGGAGACAAAGCCAAAATCCAAAGAAATCAAATGACCAGGGGGCAAAGTGACTCAAAAGAAATCTTTATTAATACATCGGTTAAGCGTTTTTATCTATATTAGGACATAGACTTCATCAGAACCATAAATCTGTTATAACCAAGCATACAAGTTAATTAAAGCTTATTGTAACACACACCCTCATTGAAACCTATAGTAACATTGTTACAAAGCCCACCATAAAAAAATTAAAGGCACACACTATAAACTTGATCAGATGAAAAACAGTAAGAAATATATAACATAATAACAGAATCAGTATAAAAATTGTGTGTTAGAACATCACAAAACACTTAAATTATAATTTAGAGGCCCTAAGCTTTTATTCACTGTTGATAGAAAATCCTCATTAAGACCAGGCAAATCAGAAGCATCAAGCTGCAGCTGCCAAATAATTTCTCTGTGCAGCAGCCTGTTCTGCCAGTCACCTTCATACCTAACTGAATGGATCTTTTCCAAGATAGAAAACTTAAACTCAGTGAAGTTGCTATAAGAAATAGCATGTCTGGCTAGGGAACTTTTATTGTCTTTTTTTACTAATACTATAAATGCGTTGGTAAATCCTTTTATTCAAAGCATTGTTCATTTTCATGACATAAAAAGCTGGGCATGAGCAACATCTAGCCAGATATACAACTTCTGTACAGTCATTGTCGATTGAACATTGCACAGTTCATTCAATTCCTGCCTTTTCTTAAACCTAATAACTCCTCCAAAACATTATTCTGCATGTATTTTTCCCACAATTCACATTTTTCTATGTAATTTGCTTCTTCCCTTTTCTAGAGATCCCACTTCCAGTTTTTATCCCTGTTACTATATTCACTACTTCTAGTACAGTTAGGCTAAGACTTTGATTTCCATTTTCTAGTAATCTCTTTTTTGGCAGCACCAAAACTGAACTCAGCAAGGCCTTGCTATGTCTAGGCAATTCTGGTTTTGTATCACAACTCAAAAAAAATAATTAACTTAGTTACAACAATTTTCTTACCCAGTATTTCTGACAGAGTAGTCTGCAGGAAATTGTTAACATCTGCCAACTCAGTACACTCCCAAAATATATGTTTCCAATTACCTCCTTCTTCCCCATCACACTTAAAACATTTGCAATCCACCTGAGGAAAAATTCCATGGAATCTGCTTACAATATAACAATACCTATGCAAACACTTCCAAGCAAAAATCCAACATTTTCTGGACTTTGTTGCATATTTGGGAACCATACATATATCCCCCCCCCCCATTTTTTTCTGAATTACTTATCCAAACTGTCTTCCTAATCCTTTCTATTCTCTTCTGATTGATTCTTATAGTTTTCATGCAATGTTTTATATGCCCTACTAATTATCCCCTTTTTTAACAGCAGCTTCTGTTCTAGATTCTACTAAAAACTCTGCAAGTGCTGGTCTTTCACTTAGGATCCCCCTATTCTTTTCTCTTTGCCTATACTGTGATATCAATCCTTGATAGGGAAGGCAGTCTCTAGCCTGCAGTCCAAATGTATTCTTGGCCTCTTCCCATTCTATTACCTTTCCCTCTCTAAATATTTACTTCCAAAATCTTGGTTCCTTTGCTAGTTTTCTCTAATGAATTCCAGCCCCCTCTTGCCTATTCTCTCTATCCCTAATTGCAGTCCTTCCCATTGGCAGAATCTTCTTTCTCCATTCTCATGTTGGCTTAGTTCTTAGAATACTTTCTGCTACTTTAGGAATATAATATTCTGTATGTTTATTGTCATTCTCCTTAAGGATCTGCATCCAAAATCCCAGTCTCTCCTTATTTCTTGAGTTCCCCCATTTCATTATCGTCCCTTTCCACTTTGAATTATAGCTTTCTGTTTGTGTTATGTACAGTAGCCTTAACTGTGTAGTTCTGAGATACCCCTTCAAATCAACTAATTCTAAACCACCTTGACCACCTTGATCTATTGGAAGGATAAGCATATCTAACTTGATTCTTGCTCTCTTCCCCGCCAAGATAAAATATTTCAGTTCGTTATTAATTGCTATCCACAACTTTTCCTATGGTTGATAAAATATGCCTGACAAGTATATAAACTAAAGTGACTACAACTTTTTTCCTGCTTGTAGCAAGCTATCCATATCCATAAAACAGAGCTTCCAGTTTCTCAGTTTTGTTGTTTGTCTTTCGGCTTTTCTTGATTAGGGGTCGCCACAGCGGAACTCTGGTCCGCTAATGATTGGCATTAGATTTACACGAACGCTGAGGTGCCAACTCGACGTTCAAACTTCAACAAAGGCACATCCATTTATGCACGTCTTTCGAACACCCACCCAACTGTGGGGAGGACATGCAGACTCCACACAGAAGGCACTCCCCGCACTCCAGCCGAGAACTGAATGGGAGAACCTCTTGCTGTGAGGCAACAATGCTACCGCTGCACCACTGCAGATGTTCTCAGTTTTTTTTGTATTATCTTTTATTTAGTCTCTTCACACGCATCCTTAGTTGCCATAACAGTACCCGTTTTAACCCATAGTCCTAAATACTTTATTTTATCATGTCCCTATAAGTATGGGTATTGCTGAAAAAATTTGTGAGTGGATACATAGTTTACAGCTGTTTACTATTAAATGTCCAAAGTGCCTGTATTCGACTGGCATGTGGTCAAAAGGCACTTTTCAGATGGGCAGAATGACAAACCAAAATACATCAACTACACTACGGCGAATGGGTAGTGTAGTTTGACACTGTAAACAGAGTTTGCGGTAAAGTGAGGAACAGGGAATTAACCCATCTCCTCACTGTAGTGCAATCTCAGAGTTGGTATATTTAATTTGCAAAGGGTGTGGGGGGTGCAGGGATGTGTAGCCCCCTTGCAAAATAGTACAATTAACGTACCGTTGACTGTAGTGTGTAACAGTATGTTAAGATGCATAGCATGGGTGACTGACGTCACCTCCTGCTATGTCAAATACATCAAACTACAGATGTCAGTGTATTTATTTTCATCATGGCTGCTGTTTCAACATTCCAAATTCATCATTTTGGGTTGACCATTGTGACCAGTCGATGAATGTTGTTTCAGAATTTCAATAGTAAACCGTTTACAGCTATTGCCTTTCTTGTATCCCAAAACACTTGAAACTGTCTGAGAACATTGCACAACACTAAATGTCCTTTTCTGGTTTTATCAGGTACAAAATAATATCTGCAAATAAAGCTAACTTTTCTTGTTTACCATATGAATTATATCCTGAAATTTCTGTGTCCCTTATTTTTTTTTTGCCAATGAGTCTAAATATAATGCAAATAACAAACGAGAAAGAGCCTGCCTGGTTCCTCTGTTCAAACAGAACTTATCAAAGAGGAATCCCCCCAAACTTTAATTTTCACCTCTGATCTCTATTATATTTCCTAATTAACCTTATTATTGTGTCAGGGATTGCAAATGCTTCTATTGCTCTACTCATAAAATCATAGCTTACTCTGTTGAATGCTTTCTCTGCATAAAGACCCACTGATAAAATTTGTACTTTCTTATATAATGCTTCTCTCTGGATCATCATTGTTCTATAATGTTGTTAAATGTTTGCTTCCCCTTCACAAAACTACATTGATCCTTACATATCAATTTTGGCATCACCTTTGCCATTCTTTTAGCCATTATAAACATAAACACTTTATAATCATGATTTAGAATACAAATCGGTCTATATGAAGCTAGATTTAATGAGTCTTTACCCTCTTTAGGTATTACAGCCATCACCACTATCATCCAGGATGTTGTTGCTTCTCCTCCTCTAAAAATACTGTTAAACAAAACCTTCCAGATCTTTATCAAATTTTCTCTCTCCTAACTTCCACAGGAATACCACTATTACTTGGGACTTTCCTGTAGATTGGTTATATGTCACTATTGTTAGCTCATCCCTTCCTATCCTGTTAATTGAGCCTCCTCTACCTCTAACCTTGGCATATTTAGTTCTTCCTTAAACATTTCCATTTGTACTTTTTCTTTGATTTCCACATTTTTCTGCTTTATACAGATTTTCATAAAATTTCTGAAATATTTCTAATACCTCTACAGGATCTCTGGTTATATTCTTTATTATAGGCTCCATAAGCTTGGTAATAACCTTTTTTTACTTTCTGTTGCTTGAGCCATTGTGGTAAAGGCTTTTGTGCTCTGGAGTTATCAAAAACAGTTGCTTAACAGCAATATTTCTAAATTAATGCATATAATGCAGGTAATCCCTTATTTTTTCTTTAGCACTTTGCACCTCTTCTTGTTCTGTGAGATTCCACCTGTTCTGCAATACCTTTGTCAGTCCCTCTAAATAATTATTGTTACTTCTTAAACATATCTCTTTTTCCTTTACTTCTACCCTGTGTTTAAACTCCAGTTTCATTTTATTCCCCTCCCTAACTATATTGTCTAAGAAATTTCTATCTTCCCTAATAACTAACAAATAATTTCCACTATCCAGTCCTTAAATTCCCCTCTGTTTAACAGATAGGTTGGGAAGCACCAGTGTCTCATTTTTATTTCATTATCCTCAATTTATATTTCAGTTATTGTCTGCATGTGATCTGAAATAGTTATTGGATGTGTATCAAAACTTTCAACTAAATGCACATGTTCCTGTGAAATATAATTTCTGTCTAGCCTAGCCCAGTTTTTGTACCTCTAGGAATAATATGTAAATTTTCTCTGATCTGTTAGTACTGAATTCACATCTTCCATACCAAATATTTTTATAAATTTCTTCAAACATCTACCATCTTTTGTTATATTTTCCCCTTCTGAGCCCCCAGATAAATCCTTGTCATTGCAAATCAAATTCCATTTCCCACCTATAATTAATATTCCCTGCTGAAAGCTGATTATTTCTCCTAGAATTTTCTTAAGATCTATTGTAGCATTTTTAAGTGGAATATAAATACATGCCAGTGGAACCTTCCTCCCTTGCCAGTAGCTCCTCACTACTAGAAATCTACTATTATTATCGTTTTTCCTCTTGTATTACTATTGAAGCTCCTATAGCAGTTAATATGAGTACTCCCCTTTTCCTTTGACAAAGGTATTTTGCTAAATAACCATCCTGAAATCCTTTCTTTATCAAATTTACATGCTCAGTTCTTTCCAAATGTGTCTCCTGTAGCACAACTATTTGTACTCTGCATTTCTTAAAATAGTTGACCACTCTTGTTTGTATATACCTGTGAAACCATTCACATTAAAATTTAATATGGAAAGTGCTGTCATTATAAGAAGTTATCATTTCCATCTTTTATGTATAACATTTTTTATGACTAGTTTCAGCTTCTATGTTACATGCATGCACTAATGTTTGGCAGGTTGATACATTATACAGTAGCTTCTTGCCATAACCAGTTGAACCCATTTCACATCTTGCAAGAGTTTTTGTTTTAATGAAAACCCTCAAGAAATGCCTCTAGAACACACCATAACCTATTAACTTACTATAAAGACTCAAACTATGTACATCTTCAAATCATGAAGTTTAACCCCCCCCCCAATAGGAACAATTGTCCCAGATTGACAGCCATACTCATAATCTTTAATTGACTTATAATTATGGTTAGCCATGCTAAGATGCATTGTACAGCCTGTGCTTCAGATTACACTAAGTGGTGTCTGTTTTTGTCTTATCTTTATTCTTCTTCTAGATGTAGAAAACAGCTTGAATGCTTTCAGAAAAAAATATCTTTTAGCATTGTTTTTGCCATCTTATCTGCTTGTTTCCATAGAAACATGAGAACCATATATGCAGTTGCCATCAGCTACAAGCTTCTCATGTTGCACTGTGAACACTTGTTTGCTAAAGGAAAACTTTTTGTTACATTCAACTTTCTTTTATTTATTTGCTTCCACTTAAAAGTTGTTGTTAGATCAAGCTGATGGTCTTAATCCATTATCCTATGCAAATGTAAAAAAAATGTATCTATTTTACTTATATCATGATCTGTAGACTTCTACAACCCATCCCTCACCTCAACAATCTAAAATTACAGCCTAGTATCTTAAACATGCTTTTATCTAGGCTTTCTTCTGTTTTTACATTGCAGTGCCTACATTTCTTAAAACTAAACAAGAAGAGTGAAAGATGAAGGAAAAAAGGGCACCTGTTTATTTTAGTATCTCTATAACACAGAAAAATAACTGAAAATGCTTCATTATATAGCATGCAGTGTGTGTCATATTTTATAAAAATACTATTGGGAACAAAATTTGTTTTACTTACATGTACCTCTTTCCTTCCTTTCCTTAATGTTCTTCCAAACAATAATGACATATGCTTTGGAGCCCACTACATGTTTAACACCGTCAAAAAAGTCCAATATTTCCAGGTTTTTTGTTCTGCCATAATTTCATGACCATGATCGGTGTTTTATAATCTCACATGTATTCATTAATTTTTGAGTTGCTGGTTTTCTTCCTGTTGATCTCCAGCTCACAACTCTGGTCTCTGGTTCATTTCCAATGTACTCCTGTGCTTTTCTCTGTCTCTCAAGTATTTTCTTTTGGAACATTAGAAAAGGTTTCACTGGCATAGTTTCTGTATGTGCTTTATCATTAGTCATAAGAAGAAGAAGAAGCAGAGTCTTCTTCTGTTTGATAGCTCACTTTTTGTTGGGCAAACATTTATATTTCCTCCTTAGCATCCTCTGCATCAAAAATGACTTTTACCCTCCAGGAAAAATATTCTGAAGATTCTGGATACAGAAGATTGCATCTCATACCTGCCTTGCTGGTTTAAATTTTCTCCTCTTCTGCCTGGTGCACAGTGAGTAATCATTTTCCACAAACAACTCTACTGTCTCTCCAATGTTTAGTACTTTGTCCTTCTACCACAGTTTTGTCAGAATAAACTCTTTCTGGTGGGATTGTGTCTTTTCTGTTAGAGGTCTTGGCTACTTTCTCATGGCCAGGTTTGGAGCCTTCACATGATGTGCTCTTTGAATTAACAGCTCCTGCTGTGGAATACCAGTCCAATTGCTTATTTGTACTTTATAAAATTAATACAGTCTGTTCCTTCCAGTTTCTCAGGTAAAGTAGAAAATCTCAGGATTTCACTATGTGTTCTGTCCTCTAATTCTAATTTGAAACATATCTTCTTGAACAGTCGCAACTTAGCCAATCTTTTCTTCATTTCAGCCTCTGATGTTTGCAGTTTTTTTTCAGTTCATCTGAATATCTGTAAAAACTTCTACCAATTTTCCAGCTTTTTGTTATTGGAGTTGATATACTCTTTCAGTGTTTTATTTATTTTAATCATCTGAGCACATTTGACTTAGTTTTTTCTCTAGATTACTAGAAGTCATGTCTTGCTCCATAGCTGGAGCTTGAACTGCTTTTTGCTGAACATATGCATGATTCTTCCAGGAAGTATTTTCCCCTCTCCTTTTGTGGTTGATTTTCATTCAGGTTCTCTAAATTTCTTGTTTGCTGGCATCTAGGCAGTGCACTTACTAGCCAGTAACTGAAATGTACCCCTAAAAACAAATTCAGTGGCTCTCTTTTTCTGAATTTCTGTTTTCACAATGGGAGAGATGAAATCAAGCTGTTACTCAATATGCAACCATCTTGGAAGTCCTGTTTTCTTTACTATCAATGTATGTGCTCCTATGCCTTAAGTGATAATTTAATAAAGATGTTTTTAAAAAGTGAGAATAGTGGATCCATCTTTCAAGAATTGGGAAGCCTGACTGTAGTTCTTTTTCAGCTTGTTTATAGTTGATAGTTGAGCTGAGTAAAGCAGAGCCATAGCCATAGCTATGTCAGCTGGTAATCTGGACAGTTCCCAGACTGGTGCACCCCAACTCAAAGTTGGGGGCCAAAAAATGTCTTGTAGAGTTAAAAACAGACTTAGATAAGATAGCAAGGACATTATGCAAGCTCCTTGTTACAATTCCTAACCCTCACACACTATGCTACTACCTATGTTCATTTAAGAAGCTGTGATATTACCCGTGGCTTCTTAAATGAATCCTTACTGCACTTGTGCTCCATCTACAACCGGCACTCATGTTCCTTAAAAGCTTGCAAACCATTTGCCCCAACCTAGTTACTGCTCTGCATTTCTACATTGGATCAAAGATAGCTTACCACAGTGTTCACTTAGTGTGGTAACTTAACATAAACTGATCTCTTGTACTGTTGTAAAAATCACTGAATACTTTTTCTTTTCTCTAATGATTGCCACACACATTTTCTCTGTATATTATTTTATGATCCTAGCTCACCTGCAGTCTGATTGTATATTGATATATTATCTGGCCATTACAACATTTATTTGCAATTTTATGATTATTGCTTTCAAGAATGAGTGAGCACGGTCATCTGAAATTATATTGTATGATAATTAGTCAATTTTAGCCAACATTACATTCTGTAAGTAATTACTCTGTAAATAATTTATAATATAAATATTTCCAAATATTTGTCATGCCTAGTCAGTTTTAGTGCATTTTATTTATATTTTATTTAAGCAGCCACCTTATTGGTTAATTTATTTATCTTACAGGCTGTAGGAGCAGGCCAACCTTCAGATGAGATATCAAACTGAGATCCCATCTACCTGAGTTGGTGATAGCTCATGTAAATGTAAAAGATCCCAGAGCACTTATCAAAAAGAGTAGGGGTCCTTTGTTTAACACAACATAAAAAACATTATTCACATATTTTAAAAATGTACATATTTACAGGCAGATATAAACATGTTTCTATTTTTTTATCACTTTTCTTATAACATTCTCATTGTTATTCTTTCACAATTGATCCCCACTCCTTCTTCCACAACCATAATCTATTTTTTCACAATGTAGCTGCAGATATCAGTTTCCCATTGATCAAAATTTCATTCAGTCTTTCATTCCAAACAACCCATATCATATACAATAAATTCTACTCTTCTCACATATTATTTCTTCTTCTGATATCCAGTCATAATCATGTTAAAATCTGGGTTTGTCATTCATATTCTCAGAAAAAATTCTTCACACTTTTTCCAGAGTTTCACCACCGTTTTACATTAAAAAATGCTCTGGTTTCTCTTCCTTCCCAGAAAATAATGACACTCTTTAAATGTTCTTTTTATAACATATATTCAACTCTATTAATAATTATTTTTTACTACTCTGCATAGGAAATCCTGACACACTACAATCTTGATACACCACTTTTTCCTTACTTAAATGGCTTCTATCACTTCTTCTGATTTACATAATACTTGTTTCATAAATTTATTATACCACATCTTTCTACTTTTCTCTATATCATCAATTTTTATTTCACATTAGTACTTTTTCTTGATAATTTTTAATTATTTCATCTACATATTATTTTCTCTTTTTCTTATTCACATCATCTCCCAGAACTTTTTGCACTTATATTTAAACATTTTCACTATTATTTTATCTTTCTCTACCCACTTTAATACTCTATACAAGTTTAAAGAAGCAGAATAAACAACTGGATTTAATAACCCCAATCCCACTTTACTTTAACTCGTACACAACATGCCTCTTTTCATTGGATTTAATCTTGAACCTTATATAAAAAAACCCAAATTGCACAATTTCATCGTAATATTCTGGGATCATATAAACATTTGATATATATATATATATATATATATATATATATATATATATATATATATATATTTTTTTTTTCCCATTACTACAGAATTTACCAGCTAGACCTTTTTCCCAAAATGCTAATCTGTATGTCCTCCACAGAGGACATATTTCTTTTATCAAACCCTCCCAATAGATCATAATTAAATTTTTCCAAATTTTATCCCTAGCAAAGTCACTTTATTCATTGAAAAATTCACACTCCCAGTTTTCATCATATCACCTCAACCCTTACTTTTATCTTTATTCAAAGTCATTCCCATTTCATTTAAAGATTCACTCAGACAAACCAACTCTTCTTGTATCCATATTTTGTTCTTAGCAACTAAAAATATATTGTCTGCATATATCACAACTACTGTCCACCTCCTTTTGTATCACATATCTAGCATCTTTCTTTTTATAAGCTACTTCACTCACTGCCACATTCATTACTAATGTAAACAATATTCCAGTCATGGGACATCCTTGTCTTATAGCCAGTTTCATACATATTTCTTTACTCAGCCACCCATTCACTAACACTTTCACTCTATTATTTTGATATGCTGACATACTCATTCTCCTAATTCTTTTATTTATTCCATACTTTTCTATGGGTCTATGTCATATATTTGAACGTCCAAAATGTCGAATACCATATGGTCGACATTTGGAAGTTCGAATATAGAATAAAAAAAAAAGAAAAACACACCTTAACTGTGCGAGCAGGGGGGTCAAACCCCACTGCACCCCACCACAACCCCCCTACTTAAATATACCAACTCTTGAGACTGCACTTCAGTGCAGAAAAGGGAAATTCTCCCATTTTGCACAGTGCAGCACCATTAAAAGTAAATCTTCGAACACTTGCAATGTCGATCATATGTTCTCGACCATATGATGTTCGACATTTCCAGTGTTCAAAGATTTAACATAGACCCTTTTCTATAACATCCCACAAATCTACCTTATCCTTCCTTCCATTCTCATCAGCATTATTCTCATAAAAATGTTATCTGTATTATTTGGTTTGCTAGGTCTCTAATTTTTATATCATTCTTTTTTCATCTTTCTTCAATATTTGTTCCATATAAATATTAATATCCAGCTGCATAACTCTTCATAAACAAGCCCTTTCTTCAACCATTCATTTAGTACATTTACAAAATACTCTTTGCCAATCCATTATTTTTTGTATATTCCATATTCTGTACCATTCATGTGTGTTACTAAATCAACATTTACTTTCCTAAGTAACTTCATCCAATTCACTAATATTAATTTATTTTTCAAATTCTTTAACTAGTTCTGCATCTGTTTGTTTTCCATCCTCTTATTTTCCTTCTTTTTACACTTGTACATCTTTTCCACATGCAGTACTGCAAATCTCATAATTTGCTCTTGTGTTCTTTTTACTTCTCCTTTTATATTTTTCATTTCACTCATTACACTAGTATCCTTCTTTACTATTTTACCCAAATATACAGATACCTTCTGCCTTGTAATTAATACTTCTGCCTAAATAGTAATGTGCTATTTTTCTCAATTTATTTTATATATTTCATTTTCCATATCATAATACTCTCTTGTATTACATTTATATACATTTCCCATACTTCACTTTCTCTTCCTTTCTTACATCATCCTGACATTGGAAAATAAAATGCTTTTTATACGTCTTTTTAAATTCAGTCCACCATTTAGACCAATTTTTATAGAAGTCTTTCATGGTTGTATGATCCTTTCATAGCTGCAGTACTTCTCACTCTCCAATTTCATCCCATAATTTCTCATTATTTTTATTCCCTTTCCTGTTTTACCATACTCCCTTTCTTCCATCCATCCAGTCACAACCCCTTTTCCCATTTTTGCACATGGGGTCGGGGTGTCACTTCAGCAGTGACAATCATCTAGACCCAAGGTTTACACCACCAGGTGGCTAGCCCTGCCACAGTACTTCTTTCATACCACACACTCACATGCACACTCACACCTATGGCCAATTTAAAGTGTCCAATTCCCCTATTGCATGTCTTTGGAATGTGGGAGGAAAGCAGAGAACACAGGCAAAACCCATGCAAACTCAGGGAAGACATGCAGACTCACACAGTAGGCACCCCAGCTAAGAATCAAACTGAGTCACCTCTTGCAGTGAGGTGACAAAAGTGTACTGTGAAGTATATTTACAGTATAATGAAACTTCTTTAATGCCCTTTCTTCTACCACCTCCATCCATATTGCTAAATGGTCTGAAAAACCTGCTACACCTGTATCACTATCTGCTACCTCCAAACCTTCTGCTAATACAAAATAATTAATTTCAGATCTAAGTGCCCCTTTTATAAATCCATTCACTTTTGTTCCACACAACTAATTCACATTTTATTACTTCCTGTATTTTTACATATTTCCTTTTTTTACATGTTCCATTAAATCACAGTTAAAGTTCCCTGCAATTATAATTTTCATTTTAACCACCACAGTCTAATATTTGATTAAACAGATTCTCTTTTTCCTTGCTAGTTATATATGCATATAATGCTATAATTCTGCATACATTCTCTTCACCACACATTCACAACAGTTAACCTTCCCATCCTTACCAACATTGCATGTAGCATTTTCATTGTTTTTTTTACACAACAGAGCCAGTCCAGAACAATGTTTGCTTCCTAAGTTCCATATTATATTTCTGCCACACAATTTTCCTGTTTGTAGTCTTTCTTCACTTGTTGGGAATCTTAAATGCTCTACTAAAATGACACCCACATCACATTTACCACACCATTCCAGTATCCTTATTCTTCTTAGTGTTAATAATACTGTTCATATTACTGAAAGTACTCTACAATTGTTCCTTTTCCTTTTTCTTATGTTTAGGGAAATGTTTTTAAATTTTGATTTTCTTATATATTTTTTTAACTCTTTCCACAACTGAATACTTTTTCCTGGGTTTATGTACAAATGTTACTATTAAGATTAAGGCAAGAAGGGTGTGTTGTACCATTTTCAATCGTATGTTTTGTTTTTAATTTTATTTGTGTGCAATCCCACATCTTTTTAAAAACACTGAAAACACATTATTGCATTGTTTTTTTCTTTTTGGTGGGGCTGTGTGACTAATTGTTTTTTTTACCTATCAGAGTGACTTCATTACACTTTAAATTGTACCATGGCATGAGCAGCAGTGTTTACTATTTAGATTAAGACAAGCAGGGTGTCTGCAACCATTTTCAGTCCTGCATTTTGTTTTTAAATTTATTTGTGTGCAATCCCACATCTTTTTAAAAATGCTAGGAACACATTATTAGTTTGTTTTTATTTTTGGTGGGGCTGTGTAACAGATAGATTCTTCTACCTATCACAGTGGCTTCATTACACTTTATATTGTACTGTGGCACAACCGGCAATGAGTTTTGATCATTTTGTGTAGATCATTTAAAGTAGTTATAATGGAAATCTTAAATTCATATGTTTTGGATGATTTCATTAAAAATCACTACACAAAGGAATATAGCTCATGTGGCATACTCACTAAGGATTTAGAAGTCAGTTACTGCAGTAATTGCAGTCAGTTATTTGACTTATTTAATATTATTAAAAGTAAAGGGTTGCATGCTAAAATTTACAGTAGCTGTCACTTTGGTAGGGATTATTTTTAAATTAAAGGAGTTTATTACAGATTGGTGGATGGATTTTTATAGTAATAAGATCTCATAACCACTTGCTAAATCCCAGACATCTGATGGTGGAATAACTAAAACTATGATGGACCCAACACACCAAAAAATATAAATGAAAGAAAAAAAGGTAAGGAATAAAAAGACAAGGAATAAGAAAAAGAGACGAGATGAGATCTTAATTTCATCAGAACATGAAATATGTAGTGATGAAATTTCCATATTAGAGAGCATTGAAAGTCTATCAAAAAGTTAAGAAAGTAGTAAGCTATCAGCCGGTAACATATTAAACAATCTGAAGGTATACAAAGTAACATGCAGTTAAATCAAGACAATCTGATGCATTTCCAGAAAACCAATGATCAGTCCTTTTGTTCACCTGAAATGCACACAACTTTACCCTGAAATCATAAGTTTAGAAAATAACCATTCTGAGACTGATGTAAAGGACAATAGTAGCACTTTGATGACCAGAGTTAAGGTATTAGGTAATAATAAGAATCACAATGATAACTCCACAACTGTCATTAAAGGGTCAGGTAACATTATGAACACACAAACAAATATCTTAAGCAGCAGATATTAATAAGTATACTGAAGATGATTTTGAATTGTAGATGATTGAAAATGCTGAAAAAATTAAGTCCGATATAGCAGAATAAACAGCAGTTCTTGCAGCAGCAGTATGAAATAGTACTATAACATACAGAAAAAAAAACAATCAAATAAAATATGTTCTGATGATAAGTGAGAACTCTATAAAACTGAAGGTGATAAAATTACTAGTGGTATTACCCAGGAAGTTTTAATTTCAGGTGATTCACTACTTAAGCCTGTAGTAAGGGAGTTATGTAACTTTAATAAAAACTTAATTACAGTTTCAGCACTATCAGTTTTCAAATTGGAAGATGTGAATAATATATTAAAAAGGCTTTTACATGGTACTCCAAAATATCAACTTTTTGTTTTCCATGTGGGTGTTAATGTTACATTTGAATTCATATGGTCCATAATTTATTGCAAGTAAAGTTATAAATCAAGTTAGTACTGGTTTAGTAATAAGGAGACTAGTAAAATAACTTCTTTTAATGACAGATTTGATTAAAATCTAAAATGTTATTACTGTAATGCCTGTAGTTTAGGAAGCAGATTCAATGAACTACTTGGTCTAATTCATGAAAATGATTCTAAGTTGGTAGCGACTGAATCCTGGGATACATCAGGACTTTCGTTAAGTGAATTTATAAGATATGAATGTTTACATGAAAAAGGGAGAGGTGGTGGAGTAACACGGTAGGTACAAAATTCTATTCCATCATTTCTAATCAAACAAGTGCCAGATATAGAGTGTGTTATTGTTCAGATTAAGGTTTTTCAGAATATTAATACTGTTGTATGTTATAGTATGGATAGTTTAAGACATTATGATAACTTATGTAAATTACAAAGTGTTTTGACTTACCATAATGTGATACTTCTAGGAGATCTAAATTATCTTGGAATTTCCTGGATAACTGCAATAGTAAATCAGTTTTGAATGCAGTTCTGTTAACATGTTGTCAGTATATGGTATGACCCAGTTGGTTATAGAAAAAACAAGAGGTGAAAGCATTTTGGATTATATTATAACAAGTAACTAGTTTGATTAACAATGTGAAGGTAAAAATGCCCGTGAGTAATTCAGATCGTAATTCAATTTCCTTTAAACTTAGTTACATTAAAACTGCTAAAAGATAAGTTAGACATTATAATTTTAGTCGAATAGACTATGTGAGATTGATAAGTGAGATTCAGTGAATAAATTGTAATGTCATGGTTACTAAAAATTCTATTGTTAGTTGTTTCAAGAAAATTGACAACTTAGAGGTTTTGTTACATAACATGAAGGAATTAAGCACACCCATTCTATACAAGTTATTTATTGGCCTATTAAATACTGGATCTGTGCCTGAAATATGAAAAACATCCCATATAATACCTATATATAAGAAAGAGAAAAAGGATCTGATAGATAATTATAGACCAATTGGTTTGACTTCTTTTCTTGGCCAGTGCTTTGAGAGGTATTTAATTGAACTGATTAATAATACTGGAACACATCTCTCAGCAATTCAATTTGTATTAAACAATATGAGTTTATAAAGGGAAGATCAACATTAAGCAGTTTACTATGGTGGAAGCACTAGACGTGGGCTTGGCTACTGGAGTTTTATACTTGGATTTTACAAAAGCTTTTGAAAAGTTATCTTTTTCAGTTACATATAACTGTTTACAACAAAACAATGTTAATTGTTTTATAATTAGATGGATTATAGAATGGTTATAAAACAGGACATAAAGGGTCAAATTTAGAAACACACTGTCAGAGATATTATCTGCGCTTCCTGAAGCTCTTCAAGTGTCTGTTTTGGGGCCAGTACTTTTTAATATAGTGTTTTCCAATATCCATAGGGAAAAAGACTTTTGGCTCTGTAACTATGAGGATGACTATTATGAATGCACTTTTCTAATAACATAACAAAAAAGTATATATTTATCTTTATGACCTCTCGTGGAAGTTGATCAGTACAAGGATTTAGGAATTTTGATATTGTCTAATCTTGCTTTCTTAAGTCATGAAAGATCAGTATGTATACAACAAAACAAAACTAGGGTTATATATTAAAATCATTTACAACAAAAGATGAGCTCTGCCTGATTAACATATTTAAGATGTATATAAGACCAGTTTTAGAATATAATAATGTTTTTTGTATGTATACAAAAGGTAGCGTTGTCGCCTCACAGTAAGACACTGTCCGGTTCGATTCTCAGCTAGAGCGTCTTCTGCGTGGTGACATGCATGAATGGGTGTACCTTCATTGATGGTTGTGCATCAGGGCTGGTAACTCGGCACATAAAAATCAACTACCAATCATTAGCGGACTGGAGTTCTGCTGTGGCGACCCCTAACCAGGAAAAGCCGAAAGACACAAACAAACAAAAGGTCAAGTTAAATATTTTGGAAGATGTGCAGAGAAAATTCACCATGAAAATTGCTTCTGTTAGAATCTTGACTGTGAGAGCTGATATATATGTTTAAATTTTTTATAGATATATATGTGGTAGGGTAATAGCAACATACAATATTTATTAGGACCCAGTTATGAGAGTAATGTTTAGTATGGAAATTGTCACAAAAAAGGATTTAACATATAACATGAATTTTGTAACACACGTATGTAAATCTAAACTTAAACATAGTTTTTGTATTAATAGTGTCCATTTTCTGGATTAAAATTACTGTTAATATCTATGTATTGGGTAGTCTGAATAAATTCAAGAACTTAGTTGTTAATTGGATGGGTGATATAAAGTATCTAAGTCATGTGTTAAGGAATCAGTGCTCCTTTCTGGCCTTATGGCCTAAATATTGTAAATACTCGTATGAATATTTTAAATAGTCATTAATTCTCAGAATCAGATTTTTCACTAGCTAGAACTTCAAAAAAATTTAGTATCAATCCCTTCTCCTGACTTCTCTTCCTGAACACAGTCTCTCGTGTCATTTTTCCACCCATATTTTTTCTTCTTCTACAGCTTTTTCTTGCCCTATTACATCCTCTCCCCCATCCTCTTGTTGCCCTTCCTTGTGCATGTTTTCTTCCCTTTCTTCTTGACAATCCATCCAAAAGTGTCTATTTTTGCACAACCTGCAAACAGGCAGATACTTTCTAATCAATATGTCCTTTCTCCCCTCACTGATTACATTGTACCTTGCTACAATCATTAATTAAATGAGAAAAGTTCCCACAAAAGAAACATGATTTATGCTGTCCAGTGTATCTTCATGTCTCTCTCTGACCAGACACAAAAAAAGTCAAGTATTTCACCATGGTTTTTCACATTTCAAAACAGCTTCCAACCTCCACTCTCCATTACATAACTTTCTTTCATCTCTAACTTTCACAATTTTCTCAACAGTTTCCCACAGACCCTGCATACATTTTTTAACATTGTCTTCCAGTTCGCCACTTCTAAACTGCAAAGTAACATTTTTAAGTTACTATCAGAAAACAAATACTCATGCTATGGCTAAATGTCCTTATTTTGATACGCAGTTCCAGAAATGTCATCATCAGTCCACCAGTTTCAAATGTTAAGTCATAAAACGTCTCTGACCCAATGTGAACAAAACACCACATTTCTTGAGCTTTAAAACCCAGAACAGTTGCCAAATTGTCTCATACATAATATCTGTCTACTACAGTGTAATTTATTTTTGTTCTTATTCTCATAGTTTTTCTTTTCTTCTTTTTAAAAACAATTTGTTAGTTTGTTGCTGCTCTCCTTTTCTACCTGCTGTCACTGCTCCATATGTTGTAGTTACTGCATTATCTGCTGCCACAAAACTAGACATTTTTCAGTTTGTTGCTGCTTTCCTGTTTTACTTTCTGTCGCTGCTGCATAAAAGACACTGTCTAACTGCTGCACTTACTGCTGCCACATCACCTGATTCATTTTCCACATTACCATCCTCAGCACATTAGAAAAAGGTTATCTGCCGTCTCACCCCATGAAACAGAACTGTCACCTGGATCATCCTAATTGATTATTTTTAACATAACAACTGTAAGCCCTTTTGATGTAGTTTTTATCTGCACCATTTCAACAGACTCAGTTACTTCTTTTTCCATGGAGACAGCTAAACAGTGCTCATTTGTAACATATACCACACAGGAATATTTGCATTCAGAAGCTCCATATCAAACTTTTTCTCCAAATTCTCACTTTCTACCTCCAGACTCAAATTTTCTCTCGTCCTCCATGTTGTTACTTTCCTTAGGCCTGTCCTTCTGCTATAGGATCCATCTGGTGCCATCTAGCAGTTCCAAAGAGCAGGGGCAGGTCCATGGTGTCTGGATCAAATTTCCCCTAGTACGTATGAATTAACATCCTTGGGTATCCTCTGAAAAGAGGCTACTAGCCTAGTAGGACTAACCTGGTCAACAAAGCAAAAATAGATGAATAAATGTAATAGCCCCTTGTGAGCCATGACATAGTTATAACTACAAAAAAGTCAGAAATACCACAGAATAGCATTACAGTCATATCACAGATCTTCTATCTGTAAGACAAAAGAAATACAAATACAGTAATGACCACATGCAAACAAGATCAAGTAGAAATTACCAGATCATCAAACTGATATGTTAAACAAAAGAATTATAATGGAAACTAGAGTCATAAAGTATAGATATTGGTCATACCTATTATACAACTGCAATGTACTTCACCCTTAGGATATTCCCTCAGTTTGTTACTTCCTACAATATTAAAAGACAGTGAGTTCCAAATAGAAGGTGCGTGTGAGGCAAAGGCCTTGAAAATTATTTTAAATGTGGGGGAAAAAATCCCATATTAAAAATAAGATGAGCAATAGATGAGGAGGGATGGTATTCTGTTTTACTTCGTAGTTTGGGTTCCTTTGCTAAGTGTAAATTTGAGCACTTATGACCAGTATACCTCAACCTGGCTGATTACTACTAATCCTGCTTTCTTTAATGGGAGGCAGTGATGTTCCATCCTTGGTGAATTTGCTGTAAATCTATGGACAGTGATCTGAGCACTTTCAGAGCTTCTAAGGAAGATGCTGTGGATGAGGCAGTAGGTGGAAAAGCATATTTCAGCATACTTCAGAGATGGCAGAAGAACTAACTCCTTTACCTACAGTTTTCCTAGCCCTGTACAATAAAGAAGCTAGTCACATTATAACAATCCCTAAGTATAACTTTTGTTTTCCTGACTGTTCCTTTAATTTGCAAAGAAAATGGTATTGGAGGAGGGGGGCTCAAATCAGGCCCCATCATATGTGTAAACTTGGAGTCCCAACAATTCAAGTTGAAATGATATGGGCAAGAAAATCTCTTTTGAATCCTAGATAACATTGCTTTTGTTTTACTGATGCTGACACTAAATACTAGTGGGAGGAATAATTTACTTCAAGTTAATGAATCACTTCAACTCAGGTCATTTGATAGATCATTAATCAAATCTAGAAACTCGTCAGAACACCAGATGGGCATGCCAGCTGAATAACATGATATTTTTGTAATCTAGAAGACAGACTGAATTGCCATTAGTGAACTGAGTAAAAAAGTAACAGTCCTAATACCCACCATTTTGGAACAATCCCTGGTATTCAGAAACCATAGCCACATAGCAGTAATCAGTTTTGCATGATGAGCAGCCATGAGGGAGGGTGTGTGCACTTCAGAGAAACAAGCAGAGCAAGCAGGGAATGCTGAGCAGCAGAGATGATCCTCTGTCATCTGGTGGTGACAGTTCCACAGTATGCCCTGTGAGCACAACAAATCAAGTCTGCCCATCACCATGAATTTTCGGATTATTGTTTTCTGGCTCGTAATGTCTAAATATGCTTGTGAACTCCCAGTTGTTTTACTGCCACAAAATGTTTTAACCCATACATCAGCACATTTAGCCAAAAGTGCCCTTACAATTTATCATGAATATGCTGTTAGCCTTGCACCACTGCCAATTTGACCCACTTTTTCTATTGAGCTTGCTTTGCTGTTGAAATAACTGGTGCCTGTAGTAACCTTATTTGTAATACAGTGGCACTAATTAATAGCATTGCGTCAACTGGCGCTTGAAGTACTGCTTTTGTACGTATATTTATGAGAACTGGCATCAGCATACTTCCTTTATGCAATAGAGTGCTAGAACCATTGTTCTTATATTAAGGGCAAACGGCATTAAATTTTATTAATTGTTCAATAGCTTGCACCTGAAGGACTGTTTTTTTTTTACTTCTGATAAACGGCATCACTATCAGGAACTGTGCAATTAGCGAGCCTTGAACTGCTTTCTTTGAATGTGAAATGGTGTCACCAATATAACAGCCATGCATAACCCTAGGTTCCTTCTGTATTGTAGTCTCCTACTAGCCTTGATTAGCTTCCTTTGTTTCTCTATAGGACAACCTATAAATGTAATCAGCCTGCCTTATTTATGCTTAGCTTTACATGATGCCTACTAGGGTGTTTTCATAGGAGCTCTTACTCTGTATGTTTTCATAGGAGCTTTTCTTAATACCTCATAAGGTGTTTCATAGGAGCTTCTATGTGTATAGGTATATCTCATATACTACCTGTCACAGTACTGGTTGTAATGTGTATTGTTTTACTTGTAGGGCATAAATAATTTTCAGTAAAAAATTACTATCTTGTTGTATTCTTACATGAGAACAGATATCTCGCAAGAGAAAAAAAAACGTTACCCCTCCATATAGTGCGATCCTCTCTTCCAGTGGCTCATATCTACAGTCCACCACTAGGTGGCATTGTTACTGGTCAATACTGGTTAAATCTATATGCACCAAATCAAATCAAACTGTTAATAGTTGTACCAATTATTGACTCACCCCTTTTAAGGTGATCAGAAGCAGATAATCTTGTTCTGCTTATTTAAAAGGTCCTCTGTTCATATGGTATAGTATATGAGCTCCATAGTCTACATTATGACATGTATTTATAGCAGTTATACTCAACCCATTAGCATTGCTTTAATCTGGATACTGATATATAAAAGTATCACACTGTTTTAATATTATCTAGTTTAAAAGCCTGTGCTTACTTCATAAAATAGACCACACTCTTTGCATCTTTTCTTCCTTCACACCTAGCCTTCTGTCCTCCCTTTTCTGTGTTTGCTGTTCTCTGCAATGAGCATGTTTGTGTTACCTTCACCTACTTCTTCCCAAACATGTTCCACTCACAATCTGAACTGCCACATACTACTGCTCTCTAACTCCTATATCTTCTGACTCTGTCTCCTTTCCCTACCTCTATTATTTCTCCACTTCTTCCATTGAAATATCACCCCCATTACATCTTCTTTCCGATTCCCTTTTCCCACTTTCCCTCTCACCTATCACTATTGTCTACTCATCCTATCTCAATGTTCAGGCATATTTCTTGGAGCTTTTGGCTTTTTTTTTTTTTCATTTTCATTTTCATTATACTAACTCAAAACATCTCTCCCTTCTTTTTTCTCAGGTAGTATATCCACAGCCATCCCTTCTTCTTTGTTGAAGTCTCTGAGAGTGCATAATAAAAAAAAATTAAGCTGAACTCAAAAATGAAACCTTACATCCCTCCCAGTGGATAACAGAAAAATCCCAGGTGAAAATTCATATTCCTCACAGTGGATGCCTGAACTCTCTACAGGACCTTTGTTTCAAATAGTTAATGTATGTAAATGGAACTGGTTACTATTATTTTTTACTGTGTTCCTTGACGCCTATGAACAGCTCCCTCGTACATCACCCCCACATCTCCCTGTCTCCCCCTCCCTCCTCTAACTCTCTTATCCTCTGCCCCTGGCTAACCTATATTGTCTTATATAATTAGGACCATTGTATCTGCCTCCTATACCACACACCTAACCTTCATTTTACTGTTCTCTCTTTCTTCTTGTAACTTCTTCCCTCCCCTCTTCTCTCCTCTTCTAGTACTCGCTACCCTGCCAACAGCATTCCATCTCCCCATAGCAAAATACTACCTTTGCATGCAGCCACATAATATCCTTCTCTTTCTCCTACATTCTTCAACCGTTTACTATTCTTTCTTAACTTACCTTGCTGATTGTTTATTTAGGTAAAACTGTGGCACCAGGGCCAGTCCACTCCATTTGCCCTTGCTACACTCAGGCCCCCAACCACCCCCATTCAGTTTAATTTATCCCAACCCAAGGTCCTCCCACCATCTCATGACATCCAATCATACACTCCATCTAATCAAGTTCAATTTACTACACTCATCCCATCCCTTCAGTTTACTAATTAACTTATCAGCCTTCATTCTTTTCTTCAGCACTCTGTTTTATAACTGTCTTCTGTCTAACTCTTCCAACATCCCCAAAACACTTACTTTCACCCTACTAAACTACCACCTGCTTTTTCTATCATGCCACTCCTCTCTAATACACTACTTCTCATCTTGTATCTTTCCCTGTGCTTACTACGACAGCTGACAGTGTTTCTTCTACCTTACACACACTGCAAACCAACAACTATCACTTCTACACAAACTCCAACTATTGCCACCTTCTCTCACATATCCTCTAACCTATATGCAACTGACATTTTATATACAAAGCTAAAAATCCTTCCCATACAAAAAAATACCAACAAAAACTTGACTTTACATTACTAATATAAAACAAAAAAGAAACAGCATCCCATTGCTCCCATATGTACATACTCAACCCTACCCCAATGTGGAGACATACATCCCAACCCTGGCCCTAGCACTTCCCCTCCAAACCCCTCTTATCGCCTCAAATCACTAAACTTCATTATCCTCAACCTACAAAGTATCAGAAACAAAATTACTCATTTCCATGCCTTGATAGCTCACAGCCAACCAGATATAATAGCCGCTACTGAGACATGGTTAAAACCTTACATTAAAGACACCAAATTTCTCGCCCTGACTATGCTTGCTTAAGATCTGACAGACCTCATAAAAAAGGTGGAGGTGTCACACTAATACACCCTAACAACCTCAGTATAATCCCATACACCAAGTCAGTCCCCCAGTTTTCCACATCCAAATTACTTATATCCCTCCTAAAAATCAATAACAATAAAAGCCTCTGTATTATACTCTTTTATATCTCTCTCCAGGCAGCAATATTCCTATATTAGAAGAAATTCTGGCTTGGATCACAAACAACATAAACAATGAAACAATCATCCTAGGCAATGTAAACATCAGCTGGCTTGATATTTCACACCACCAACCCTCCACCAACATAAACCTCTACAACTTTACACAGCTAATCACCAATATAACCAGGCCTAATAAAAATGGCAACACTGGCTCTATCCCAGACTGGATACTGGCCTCTGACACTAATAAAATCTCAACTGCAAGAGCATTACCCAACAGTATTAGTGACCACCTGCCTGCCTTCATAATTCGCAAAACTACACAAGTGCCAGGTAAACATAATTAAAAACAAAGCAAAAACCTATCCCATTTCTGCCCAACCATCCTTAATGAAACTCTCCATAACCTTAAATGGAGCTCACTAAAAAATCCTTCCCCTTGATGATTCAGTAGAGCTATTTAACTCTACATTTCTTGGAATCTTAAGACAATCTCGGCCCTCCCCAGCAAAAAAGAGTGAAAACTAATAATGCCAACTAGCTTACCATGCCCGCCAAGCAACTCATGTCAGCCAGAGACAAAACATGGAAAGAAGTAAAAAATCCCCAAGACCACATACAATATAAGGAACTCTGAAACAAAGTAAAGCAGCAAATAATTAACAACAAAAAAGAATATTACCTCAGACTACAAAATCACCATAAGCATGACCCCAAAAAATGTTGGCGCTCTATTAATTCCTTACTAAAAACCAGGATCCAATAACAACCCATGCTCAGCTCCATACAAAACACCCACAGAAATAGCCTCACTCTTTAACTCACATTTCATTAATGCCATTGCCAACTTGGCCACCAACTTTCCCCAAACTGACTTAGTTCCTGCCTACTCAGCATCCCAATGCACTTATAGCTCTCCACTCCCCAGCTTTTTATCTTTTGCCTATTCCTACAGCTACTATAAAAAAAAAAAAAACTTCTTCTAAAACTCAATCCATGCACTCATGTCCCCGACAACCTACCTCCTGAATATCTACAATTATCAGCAAACTCAGTAGCTTATCTTATCAGCATATTCATTAATAGATCAATCCAGGAGTCCTATATACCCACAATCTGGAAAAAAACATACATTTTCCCACTCCACAAAGGTGGAAACAATATACAGATATCACCAACTTTTGACCTATAGCCATCCTTTCACCCATTTCTAAGATCCTATAAAAATGCATCCATGCACAACTTCTAAAATATCTACTAGACAATGAAATCCTTTCCCCTACTCAACATGGTTTCAGAGTAGGTCACAGTTCTACCACAGCTTTTTTTTTTTTTTTTTTTATATAATCCTTTCTAGACAGTCAACAGTGCCTGAGATGCTGGAAAAGTGGTCTCTTGATCTTGCCAAAGCTTTTGATGCTGTCTCTCATCCCCTTCTTCTCACTAAACTGTCTAATGTAGGTATCACTCCCTCTACTCTAAACTGGTTCTCCAACTACCTTACAGATAGACAGCAATCAACCAAGTGACAGCAATCATTCTCTTTCCTCAAAATGACTACAGGTGTGCCTCAAGGATCTATTCTAGGCCCCCTGCTGTTCAGTATTTTTGTCAACAACTTCCACTCCACCCTTAATCAAGGTACAATCATCCAATACGCAGATGACTCAACCATCATCTGTACTGCAGACTCCACATCAGGACTGCTACAACTTACCCAAAATGCCCTTAGCACCACTGAAACTTGGATGGCTAATCATCTCACCCTAAACCCCAACAAAACAAAGCTTATGCCATTTACCCCTAAAAAGACTATCCCCTTGCATAAGGACAAACTCTCCATCGCCTCTCAAAACAATACCATCATTGAGGTTGCCCCAGATATTAAACTACTAGGTGCCATTATAGATGAAAGCCTATCTTTTGACCTTCACATTCACATTAAAATAAAAAATACACCAAAAACTAGGTTCACTCTATAGACATAAATACTTCCTTAATCACCCCACTAAACTATCCTTGGCCACTGCCTTTCTGCCACCATCTCTTTTATATGGTGCATCTCTTCTTACCAATATCCAATCTTTCCTTAAATCTAAGCTGGACTCATAACAAAATTTGTGACCAATTCAAAATATTCATCCCACCATTGTACCTCACTACACCTACTAAATTGGCTAGAACTCCCACACTAACATATTTACAATTAACTACAGCACATAAACTTATATTCAAACCTTCAAACTGTCCTGCC
Source organism: Protopterus annectens (assembly GCF_019279795.1). NCBI lineage: Eukaryota > Metazoa > Chordata > Ceratodontiformes > Protopteridae > Protopterus > Protopterus annectens. The sequence goes on from NC_056743.1 coordinate 979,384,200, forward strand.
CTTTCTTCTCTGTTCATTCAGTACAACTCAAATAGACCTCTTCAATCCGATGGGCAACTTCTCCTGAATGTAGAAAAACCTAACCTTCTTGCCAGTCAGATGCTCTACTCCTTTACCATCTCCAAACTATGGAACACTTTACCACCATCTCTCAGAACAACCAACAATTCTGCCCTGTTTAAAAAAATCCCTTAAACAACACCGCTCTTCCCAAAGGCTAAATTCCTAAAACTTGATAATACCCAAAATCCATAAAAAACACTTCTCTTTATATAAATTTATAAATTCTCCTTCTATCTCCACTATCCTCTTCCCTGATTTAGCTCTTCATTTATGTATCCATGTATCCATTTGCTCATAGTAGGTCTACCTCTTGTAAACTTTGTATTCTCCACAGGTAACAATACACAATATATTTTCTCTAATTGTGTAAGCACATTAGTATCAATTTATTCATGTTTTAAACTGCTATATGTATTGATGTATTATGTTTAGTCATTATATGTATGGTATTGATAATTGTATGTATATATTGATTTATTTGTTGTATAATTTGTTTAATTCATTGTGGAGCTTTTCTCCCTGTGCGTCCACTGAAAATTGCCTCATATTGGCCCAGTGGACAATCCTGGTAAACAAATGCAAATAAATAAATAAATTTACTCCCAATGCAGATGTAATACTAAATTGTTCCCCAATAGTGTGAGTAAATACTTGTGCAGGTACCCTTGAAGATGTTCCTATTATACCCAAAACATGTATTGTTAATAAGATGGCTAGGGACTGCTTTGAAAATGGAAGTATTTATATGTAAATACAAATACCACAGTAGTACCCACCTTGGGGCATATCCTACTGATATTCTAGGGGCATGCTGCTGCTTTGCTAGGAGCTCTAGCACTATTCCTTGGAATATTCTAATGTTGCATTGCTTCTCACAGAAGCCAGAAAATCCTCTATCTCTTTGTCACAGGTTGCCTAATAAGTGGCCCATCCCCCATTGACCTACCTTCCTGTGCAAAGTAGACAACTCTTTTTGCAGCCACATGGGTGATATATGTGGCCTTATGGTGGACCTCATTATAAGTGCAGTCCTTTACGACTGACAGCATTGATGTTTGCCCAATATCTTTCCATGCACTGAAGAGATATTTTAGAGCTATGCAATTACAGCTGATACAAGCATTATAAGTCAAAGTAAAAAGGGATGATGATGAAATGTGGAGGGGGGGGGGTTGCAGATGAAGAAGAGAGAAGGATTTTGGGCATAGGTCCTTAATGAGAATAACAACTATACAGACTATCATATTCATAAAGTAGCAGAAAGTATTCAAATAACTAAGCCAACATCAGAGTGGAGAAAGGAGATTTTAAAAATAGGGATAATTGCAAGTAGGGGAACAGAAAATGGGCAAGAAGGGGCAAGAATTTTTTTGAGAAAAGTATCAAAGAAAATAAAGTTCTGGGAGCAAATAACTAGAGATGGAAAGGTGATAGTGTGGGATGAAGTTAAACAAAAATTGGGACTACTGGTTAGAGGCTACCTTCCTTACCATGGATTGATAACAGAGAACAGGCAAAGAGAAAAGGATAAGGAGTTCTTAAATGATAGACCAGCTCTGGTAGTGCTTTAGTTAAGTCTACAGCAAAAGGTGTTGCTGAAAAGGGATAATTAGTAGAGCATGTAAAATACTGCATGATGACTATAGGAATCAATCACAGGAGGTTAGCAAACACCGGAAAGAGAAAATAGAATGGAAATATGCAAAGGAGCAATGGAAGAACATCTTTTTTGGCTCCCAAATATGTAGTGAAGTCTAGAAGATGACTGCCATTAGCCCCTCATTTTCAAACTGTAGCCTTAATTATCTGTAAATGTTGCTGAGAGTATACGTCCTACACCTAATGGACTAGATATAACCTTCCCACAATGTCAACCATACAAGCACCATATACAGCATTTAACACCCCCCAAACAAAAAAGCAATGGCAAGAAGGTGAACACACTGCCAACAATATCCCTCTGTCATGGTTACATTCACTTTATATATGCTTTATAAATAGAATTTTACAACAATTAAAATTTATTTCACCATGTCCTGTCCTAACATTGTCTTGCTTTATGTAAGATCTGCACTGAATAATTGCTGTTTGGTATGTCTTCCATTACTTGAATTATCCCTTTAACACAAAACTCTCACAGGCTTCAATTACTACTTTCTTTCTGCCTGTACAGTATTCTCACAGCTACTGCTAGAACTGATGCAGCATGGAATGTACACCATGAACATTTCGGTACCTTTATTTGCAAGTAAATTTTGGTGAAAAAATGCACTTAACCTTCAACAAGTTGTACTCCAGCATCTCTTACAAGTCTGTATTGAAAACACCTGTACCATCTCTCCTAACTGCAACTCTACAATGTCTTCCATAGCACGATGGGGCTTACTGCAGTCTCCTCGCATGTATAACACACAGACTTTGCGAATCTATGTGGCATGATTATGCAAATGAAGTCTTAGTTCATTATTGCCTCTGACTCCCTTAGTGTGTCCATTGCTCCTACTCGGATAACTTTGCATCCACTTCTACATGGTGTCATGCACATGACTAAGCAGCTGCAGGCAGTATTGTACATGTGCAGTTAATCTTGTGGCACAAAGAAAGTAAATATAATCCCTCATCTTACCTAATATAGTGGAGTCACTATAGTGCATGGTGTAATAATGACTCATAAGCCAAACTGTGCTGTACTGCTACAGTTGACATTTTTCAAACCTCACAGCTGACTGTACAATCATTACAATATAATACCCATGTCTGACATTTCCGCCAAAGCCCTTGCAATTGAGTTTCCCCATTTTGAGCAGCAGTCTGTGAACTGGATCATGGGTGTGGCCAGAAAATGCCAGGCATCTTTATCTGTTATTTATCTGATAGTAAGCATGTGTGGTGAAAGTGAAGGTAGTACAGCTTATAGGGCTCAGTGATGATGCATGGAAGAGATGAAGATATCCCTTCACTTACTCCATCTTGAGCACCACTAGCACTTACTGCACTTGGGGTACACAGGGATTCCCAGTATAAAACCTAGACATAGAATTCTCTCACCAGAGCAGTGACAACTGCTGCTGGAGTTCATTGCATAGGCAATATATGTTGCTATCACTACAGCAACTTCAAATAATGGCATCCTAACCTCCTTGGATGATGGGAGGCCATAATTACATCTGCACTACCAGAGATGTACTGCAAATATTTTTTCTCACACTTACATACATAGTACCAATGTGTGGTATGAAGATCTTACTCATTCCTGTTCCTTCTGAAGCAATATTGCAGTTGTACAGGAGAACTCAGCACCTTACCTGGCACCAGGGTATGTACAACTGCTTGATTCAGTATAGCTTAGAGTATTGTCACAACTCTGCACAGTTGTTCATGCTGTAAACTGTATGTAGCAAGCTTATAGCTGTAATCTGCAACTCTAGCTTTTGTTCTTATACTGCTAATTCTGCTACAAGTTCCAGTGCAAAACTGGCAATATGTGTGTTTGATGCTTAATGTCTGATAACAGGATATAGTGGCAATGTCAAAGTAGTTCAACACATTAGGACATTGTTGTGGGAATAATACATGTAGAAAAATGTTTTAGAGGAGGAATGAGGTTTAACAAAGGCAAGAACTGAACAATTTATGTAATGTTAGATGGATTATATTGTTTGCAAGAATATATGTGATGTATAATGCTTGTAAATATGAACTTGTTAATAAGCTTTGTTTTATTTTATATGAATGTAAGTTTGCCTATGTCATAAGTGATAATTCAATAAAGGTGTTTAAAAAACACCTTAGAGCATTGCCTTTCAGGTTGCATGTGCAGCTTTATATGGGTTTAATTCCCCACTGTCAGATGTCCATTGGGTCACAATTACTAAGGTGATGTGGTGTTTGTTGTATGTTTGAGTAGAATAACCATCTGGCTATAAGAGAATAATATGTATAAGCTGGATTTTTTCATTGTATGTGTACTTTTCTCTCCCCAAACTTCCTTCTCCCTCTTTCTCATTGTTCTTTCTGTTACATAATTTTGGTTCATTTTTTATATAGTTTTTCTTCATTTATTTTATAGTTATATGCAGCAGCATCTAAATCTGCATCCATCATGCCAGTAAAGACAGCCAGACTCCACCGTGGGGCACCATCTACCCCACCTGTGGGCAAGCCTGTTAGGACCACATCCCCAACTCAGATAGTTGCAAAGGACAGGCCATGCAGACCTGCACCGGAGGTGGGAGCTATTGTTCCCCTCTCTTGGAAGTGGCTGTCATGTACAGGTAACTGGCAGACATGGTGGGAGAGAATGGTTTAAACAATGGCTAGATGACCACAACAGCCATTTAGTGATCCTCCTCTAAGAGCTCAGTGAGTTGTGTCCTTCCCTTTCACTGGCTGTTCCATTTCAGCCAGGGCCCAGAGGTGAGGGAGCCCAGTGTGGCATTTAGTCTGCCACTGGGTCGCAGGCAGGGATGTCACTGCACAACCCAACCCTATCTCCTATCATGATCTTACCCTTCTTTTTGTACCTATGCCCTTCCTTGATTTTTGTCCAGTCCTCCCAAACTCCATTGTCTACCCTCTATTTGTCTGATAGCCTCTTCTCCATTGGACTTCCCCTCCCTCAGTGTGTCAACACCTCCACTGCAGTCTTTTTTGGCTTATATGTGTGTTCATTTGTCACTGCTCAGAAGCCTAGCTCTCTTTCCATTCCAGCAACTCTCCTTTCTTCCTTCTTCACTACCCTGCTTGACATGCCTCTCAACTGTATGTCTTGTCCCTGAACCCCTATTCTTTCATTCCCAGTTGCAGTCAGTACTGACTCTCCATATTAGATACCTGTATTTAATTCATAATTTTGTTTTTCTACATTAGCCCCATTATTTTGTGGACTTAGAGAAAGCATATGACAGGGTACCTAGAGAGGAGTTGTGGTATTGTATGAGGAAGTCGGGAGTGGCAGAGAAGTATGTAAGAGTGGTACAGGATATGTACAAGGGGAGTGTGACATTGGTGAGGACTGTGGTGGGAGTGACAGATACGTTTAAGGTGGAGGTGGGATTACATCAAGGATCAGCTCTGAGCCCTTTCTTATTTGCAGTGGTGATGGACAGGTTGACAGATGAGATTAGACAGGAGGCCCCGTGGACTATGATGTTTGCAGATGACATTGTGATATGTAGTGAGAGTAGGGACCAGGTTGAGGAGACCCTGGAGAGGTGGATATGCTTTAGAGAGGAAAGGAATGAAGGTCAGCAGGGCTAAAACAGAATATATGTGTGTAAATGAGAGGGAGGGTAGAGGAATGGTGAGGATGCAGGGAGTAGAGTTGGTAAAGGTGGATGAGTTTAAGTACTTGGGATCAACAGTTCAGAGTAATGGTGAGTGTGGAAGAGAGGTGAAGAAGAGAGTACAGGCAGGGTGGAATGGGTGGAGAAGAGTGTCAGGAGTGATTTGTGACAGACGGGTACCAATAAGAGTGAAAGGGAAGGTCTACAAGAGGGTAGTGAGACCAGCTATGTTATATGGGTTGGAGACGGTAGCATTGTCGAAAAGGCAGGAGTCAGAGCTGGATGTGGCAGAGTTAAAGATGTTAAGATTTGCACTGGGTGTGACTAGGATGGACAGGATTAGGAATCAGTATATTAGAGGGTCAGCTCAGGTTGGACAGTTTGGAGACAAAGCAAGAGAGGTGAGATTGCATTGGTTTGGACATGTGCTGAGGAGGGATGCTGGGTATATTGGGAAAAGGATGCTAAGGATGGAGCTGCCAGGTAAGAGGAAAAGAGGAAGGCCTAAGATGAGGTTTATGGATGTGGTGAGAGAGGACATGCAGGCGGTTGGTGTGAAAGAGCATGATGCAGATGACAGGAAGAAATGGAAACAGATGATCCGCTGTGGCAACCCCTAATGGGAACAGCCGAAAGAAGATGATGATGAGCCCCATTATTTACCAGTTGGCTACAGGTCTACTGTACAACTTTGTTACAGTTTGCTGTTCTAACAGTTGGAGAAATATGTTTTTTATGTATATAAAACGGGCATTTGTCCTCAAAAAAATATTACTCCCATCATCCCCTCCTACAGCCTGATCTTGTCTCAGCAATTTCACATCTGTGAATCCCTCTACTTGCCTCCCTCCCTTTTCTGTACTATCCTGTACTTCCATTTCCACCCTTTCATCTAGTTAAAAAAAAGATTTAAATAATGATGTGGCCTTTTGCATTGGATCACCTACTTTCCCCAGATCGTTGCTTTTATGCCTTTGTTCATGTGCAGTGAACACCAGCTGTGCTTGTGGCCTGCTTCAGTCACAACTGAAGTTATGTTCCTTCACTGCACACCCTGTTCTGGTCCCAAGCAAATTTCTTATTGAGCTCTGATTTCTACACAGCATTTGGTCTTTGTTAATCTTGAATGCGCTTACAGCTTTGTCTGGCACAGCAGGTAAATAGCAGCTGGCTTATTGGGGTTGTGGGCACCCTGTTTCTGAATCCCAGGGCATTACTGTAACTACATGTTTTGCATACAAAATGTCCTATATGAAACTCAAATGACCTCCTATTAGGTATCTAGAAAAAAATAGTTAATTGCAAAACTATCTAGATCATGATGTAGTTAATGAGGAAACCCAAAAACCCAAAGCAAGTGGATACACAGTCAAAACCATTAGTAATAGAGTAACAGTAACACAAACCACACTGGTAACTTGGCTTACATACATGGAAGCAAATATGCTGACTGTACAAGACATTTTTTTCTTATTTATAAATAACTTTTTTGACATATGTTAAAAATTAAAACAAAAAACTCTTCTCATGCTATTGCAAATGCACAAGCGTTCTGAAAATGTCTGAGAGCTGTTAAAAAAATGATTTACTGTGTTTGCTATGGTGTTTATTAAAACAGCCTAGCATTATTATAGTTCTTTCTGTCTCCTCCAGAAGGCAGCTATGACACTGGAAAAGTGACAACCGGGCTGCTGTGTAGAACAGCAGGGAGCTTTTACTATTGGTTCAAGCTGCCTTAGGTGACTGAGATAGCCTGACTGAAAGTCAAAGAAGAAAGTAATGCATTAAATCTGAAGAGGTACGAGCATGGGAACACATTTTTAAGTATCATACAGATAATAGCACTATGTTTTTTTTTTCAACAAGAAACATCTTTATTGATTTATCATTTATGAAATAACAATCACACATTTATATAAATGAAAACAAACCATATTGACATATTTTCAGTTGCAAACATTATTCATAACATATAATCTTCTATACAAAACATTACACAGCTCATTCAATTCTTCCCTTCCTTTAAACCTCACTCTTCCTCCAAAATGTTGCTCTGCATGATATTCATCGTGTTTCACTGTTGCAGTCATTACACTTGGGTTATCCTGCTGGCAGACTACCTGCAGTCGGCCTGAATTCCAAAGTCCTGGTCCGGCGTTGGTTGCTGTCGCCTCTTCCCTGATATCAGTGTGCCAGGGCTATAAAAGATGCACCCGACACCATTTTCTTCTGTCTTTCTTGCCGCATGGTGCCCGAAGCAAAAGCAGTTCGCAAGTGCTGGTCAGCCGACTCCTGAGATTTTGAAATTGAATTTCAGATCCGAAGTCTTCAATAAAGCTAAGTACCCCGTTGGGGAAACTTTTTTCTTGCTCCAGACCGATGTCAGAAAAAGTTAACAATTGTATTTCTTGTAGGAAGCAAATACCTCATAAGGATTTTCATTCTTACTGTATTCCTTGCCTAGGCCCTGACCACGACGTTGCTAGTTGTCGGTTTTGTGCTAGATTTAACCAACGCACTATTAAGCGTCGATACGATTTTGCATTTCATTACTTTGGCTGTAGGTTTAACTATATAATGCCATCGGAACAGCCGATGACCGGAGTTCATAAAAAGCGCAAGGATAAAGAAAAGGACAGGCATCCGAGGTCCAAAACCGACGACGAAGCCTCTTCTAGGCCAGTCGCCGGTTCTCAGTGAGGCACTTTCGCAGGCCCTGACACCCGCTACCTCAGAGCTACAGGCCGCCTCCGACTCCCACGTGGAGACAGCTAGGCCTCTGGATACTCAAGGTATTGGGCTTTCAGAAACTAATCCCTCAGATGGGTCCGGAGCCATTGAGCAGGCATCGGCTTCTGAGGGTGTTTTCAGACCTACTCGGCTTTATATCAAGCCAACTTCAGCATCCAAGACAAAGACTAAAACAGTTTTAAAGACAAGTAAACATGTACAGCATTCTCCAGGACAGACTTCCATGCCTAAGAAACAGATGCTCAAAATGGCCGAAGACCTAATTACTTTGATCAGGGGTTCCCATCCCCCTCCTGATAAGAGGCCTAGGCAAGACACTGAATATGATTCCTCTGATCAGGTTTCCATTTCCTCTGACTCCTCTTCAGAACAGGGATATTCTATTCCTCCCTATGAGGATTCTGATGCTGAAGAATCTATTATTTCAGCTTCTCCTCCTGAGGATTATTCCTTTGGGGAAATCCTGCATACCATGAAGGAGCATTTCCACTGGGAGAGCCAGGATTATTCAGAATCTAAGAAAAGGCTCAGAGACTTTCTTCTACTACCTCATCACAGGCCTCTTGCTGTTCCACCTGTTCTAGACATTGTAGATGATGTATTTTCAGAGTCCGGACTGTCTCCCGACTCTTTACCTCCTGCACCTGTTAAGCCAGACAGATACTACAGGGTTCCAGATTCTCATAAATTTCTATACAAAAACCCTGCTGCTGACCCAGAAACTATATCTCAGGGTCCCAAAGGGGTCAAGATACCTACTGCAAAATACCCTGTCCCCTCAGATAGGGATTCAAGAGCACTGGACAGATGGGGGGGGGGAGTTTACACTTCTGCTACCTTGGCTGTAAGGGCTTTAAATTGTCAGTTTCATATGCTTAAATATCAGCAATACTTAATGTCACTGTTAAAGCAGAAAATGTTGGCAAATTCTGAATGCTCTGAGAACAAGGAAATGCAGGATTTATTGCATGCAGCTGAACAAGTGGGGAAGCATACTTTGCAATGTGGTTTTGATTCACTGGAGGCCTCCTGCATGGCCGCAGTTAGAGGTTCTGTCATCAGAAGGCATGCTTGGTTAAAGGAACAGAATCTGCCTGATCATGTTAAAGCAAAATTATTGGATGCTTCATTACAGCATGATACTTTGTTTGGTGTTAAGGCAGAAGAGGTGTTGAAGAAAATGGAGGATAAAGCTAAATCAATGCAGACAGTAAAGGATTGCTTACAGGTACAGCCACCCAGATTTAGCAGGAACTGGCCTTCTAAGAATTGGTCCTTTCCAGTGTCAGACAGGCCACAAAGAGGCTTATACAGACGCCCTAGAGTCAGACAACAGCCCCAGGGCTCATACAGGCCCAAACAATGGGGTGCTTCTACCTCCAAAAGCAGAGAAGACAAATCACAGCCTTATAGGAAACAGCCCCAATGACTTCTCTCTGCCAATGCCAAGCACTTATCTTTTAGCAGCACCCTTAGGGGGAAAGCTAGCACTTTTTCCACAAAATTGGCACTTGATCACCCAGGACAAATGGGTCTTAAATATAGTCTCTCAGGGCTACAGGTTCCACTTTCACACCCTTCCAAAGGCAAAAGGTATGCCAGATCTGCCACACAATCAATGGGCAGAGGCACAAAAACAAGTTTTGTCTCTCATGGATATGAGGGCTATTCAGCCAGTGCCACAACAAGAGCAGGGACAAGGTTTTTACTCAAGACTTTTCTTAGTACCAAGAAAGGACAAAGCCTGGAGACCAATTCTGGACCTGTCTATTCTAAATACTTTTCTGGACATTCCAAATTCAAAATGTTGACTCTGCAATAGCTTCTGCCCATGCTGGGCAAGAAGGCTTGGACCTCAAAGAGGCATACCTGCATGTCCCAATCAGACAATCTTGCAGAAGATACCTCAGATTCATAGCTGGCTCAATGCACTACCAATTCTCTGCACTGCCCTTTGGCTTATCTACTGCGCCCAAGGTCTTCACAAAATGCCTGGCACCAGTAATTGCATTTTGCAGATGAAGAGGAATTCAAATATATCCCTACTTGGATGACTGCCTTATTCAAGCAGAGACTAAAGACATTCTACTAAAGCACCTGGTGTTTGTAAAAAGATTACTAATTTGCCTAGGGTACACAGTAAACAAGAAGAAATCAAAACTAGTACCCTCTCAAGAGATAATATTCCTGGGTGCAAGCTTAAATACAACTGCCCAGATGGCTTATCTCATGCCAGAGAAACAAAGGCAACTGACTTCTTACTTTGAAAGCATGGCAACAAAGACCCAGTAATCTGCAAGAAAAATTCTGCAGGCTCTGGGCTACATGGCATCCTGCATTCTACTAATTCCATATGCAAAACTGCATATGAGGAAACTACAATGGTATCTAAAAAGTGTTTGGACTCAACATTGGCACAGCCTGGAAACATTAATTACTCTCATTCCCTGCCTGCAACAGGAGTTTCAATGGTGGGCACTGGCCTGTCACCACAACAAGGGACAGCCATTCACTTTACCCACAGCCAGGCAGACACTAATAACAGATGCATCAGATTATGCATCACACATAGGTTCATAGGTAGATACTAGGCTATCTGCCCTAAGGCATTTATAAGCCTAGCCAGAGTATTTGGCTTCCGCCTCCCTATTAGATTAGCCTATGTGTCTCTGTAAAGTAGGTCACAGAAGGTACCCTTTTAAGATTAGTTTACTGTGCCTCTGTCTAGCAGGGACACAGAAGAGATCCCAGGGGTGAATTTGTGATTTCCCATCCACGCGTCCAGATTTCGCTTGAAGAGGGTCAGCGAGGGGCTATGTCTAACATGAATTGGGATTCTATTCCAGAGTGACGGGAGCCTCTGGGAAATGAATCTGTCCCTCCAGCATGTCCTATTTATTTTTGTGCTGAGGTTTAGGTCCCTGGAGCGTGTAGCTCTAAGGGACTTGGATTTTTTGAGGTGGAGCATGTCCATTAATTCTGGGTTTGACATGGCTTTGTACGTCAGGCATAGAGTGCCTCTGAGTAGGTGGTAAGCAACTGAGTAGAGCTGGAGATGTTCATCGTGTTACCCTGCTGCAGTCATCACACTTAGATTATCCTGTCGTCAAGCGGTCCTGCAGTCGGACGGAATTCCAAAGTCTTGGTCCGGCGTCGATTGCTGTCACCTCTTCCCTGACGTCAGTGCGCCAGGGGTATTTAAAGTGCAACCGACGCCATTTTCTTCAGTCTTTCTTGCTGCGCGGTGCCCAAAGCAGAAGCAGTTCGCAAGTGCCGGTCAGCCGACTCCTGAGATTTTCGAATTTGAATTTCAGACCGATGTCTTCTATAAAGCTAAGTACCCCGTTGGGGAAACTTTTCTTGCCTCAGACCGATGTCAGAAAAAGTTAACAATTGTATTTCTTGTGGGAAGCAAATACCTCATAAGGATTTTCATTCTTATTGCATACCTTGCCTAGGCCCAGACCACGATGTCACTTCTTGTCGGTTTTGTGCTAGGTTTAATAAGTGTACTATTAAAAGACGCTTTGATTTTGCATGACACTACTTCGGTAGGAAATTTAACTACGCCATGCCGTCAGAGCAACCGACTACCGGCATGCACAAAAAACGCAGGGATAAGGACAGACAGCCCAGGCCTAAGCCAGACTCCGAGGCCTCGGCTGATCCGGTCTCCGGTCCTCAGTGAGGCTCTGATGCAGCCCCTGACTACTGCAGATCTGGAACCCGAGACCGCTACAGAAATTTTGGCGGAAGGCACCAGGCCGACGCAGCCATTTAGTTTAGGCCCTTCCGACGACATTGCTTCAAAAGACATCGGTGCTACAGAAACGCCATCGGTTTCTGAAGGCGTTTTCAGACTGATGACTCTCACCATTAAAATGTTTTCTAAGTCGAAGTCTCCTTCTAAATCTAAAAGGACTGCACTTCAGTCTCCTGTTCAAGGCCCCTTGCCTAAGAAACAGATGCTCAAAATGGCTGAAGATTTGATTTCTTTAATCAGGGGTTCCCAGCCCCCTCCTGACAAAAGGCCTAGACAAGAGGAAGATTATGCATCCTCTGAACAACTGTCCATTTCTTCAGACTTCTCTGAGGACCAAGATTATTCCTTCTCTCCTTATGAAGATTCTGATGCTGAGGACTCTATTCCCTCAGCTTCTCCTCCTGAAGACTACTCCTTTGGGGAAACTTTACACACTATGAGGGAACATTTTCACTGGGAAGGTCAGGACTACTCTGACTCGAAGAAAAGGCTCTGACAGTTTCTTTTACTCCCCCAACACAGACCACTTGCCATCCCACCAGTTTTGGACATTGTGGATGATGTTTATTTAGAATCCAGTTTGAACCCAGACTCTCTACCTCCTGCTCCGGCTAAGCCTGACAGATACTATAGAGTGCTTGATTCCCACAAATGTCTTTACAAAAGCCCTGCAGCTGACCCAGAGACTATCTCCCAGGATCCCAAGGGGTCTAAGGCTTCTATGGCTAAAAACCCAGTACCTTCTGAGAGGGATTCCAGAGCACTAGACAGGTGGGGGAAAAAGGTTTGCACCTCAGCCACACTAGCTATGAGGGCACTGAATTGCCACTTTCACATGCTTAAATATCAGCAATTCCTAATCTCTCAGTTGAAGCAAAGAATAACCACTTTCCCTCAGCAATCTGAATTGAAAGAAGTATAGGATCTGTTGCACACCACTGAGCAGGTGGGCAAACATACCTTACAATGTGGGTTTGATTCTTTGGAGGCCTCCTGCAGAGCAGCTGTTACTGGGTCTGTTATACGTAGGCATGCTTGGTTAAAGGAACAAACTCTGCCTGATCATGTTAAAGCAAAATTACTAGATACTCCCTTACAGCAGGATGTGCTTTTTGAAGTTAAAGCAGAAGAAGTTTTAAAGAAAATGGAGGATAAGGCAAAATCTATGCAGATAGTCAAGGATTTCCTACAGGTACAACCCCCTCGCTTCAGCAGAAACTGGCCAACAAAAAATTGGTCCTTTATAGCTACTGACAGACCACAGAGGGGTAAATACAGACACCCAAGGGGCAGAGGACAACCACAAGCCCAGTATAAGCCTTGCCAATGGGGCCCTACAACACAGAAGGGAGGAGAAGACAGGTCTCAATCCACCAGAAGGCAAACTCAATGACTTGCACCTCATCTGGCCAAGCAATACTCTCTTGGCAGCCCCCTTGGGGGGAAAACTCGCACTTTTTGCAGACAACTGGCACAGTGTCACAAAGGACAAATGGGTCCTAGACATAATTTTACGAGGATACAGATTCCACTTTCACACCTTGCCAATGAAAAGAGGAATGCCAAACCTGCCACAAAATCAATGGGCAGAGGCACAAAAGCAAATTACAGCTCTCGTGGACATGAGAGCCATTCAACTGGTACCTACTCGAGAGCAAGGCCAAGGTTTTTATTCAAGACTCTTTCTAGTGCCCAGAAAGGACAATGCCTGGAGACCAATTCTGGACCTTTCAATTCTAAACACTTACTTACAAGTACCCAAATTCAAGATGCTAACTCTACAGCAGCTACTTCCCATGTTGGGCAAGGAAGCATGGCTAGTAACGTTGGACCTCAAGGAGGCATACCTGCATGTCCCAATCAGACAAAGTTGCAGAAGATACCTCCGTTTCATTGCAGGTTCAACCCATTACCAATTCTCTGCACTGCCCTTTGGCTTATCTACTGCACCCAGAGTCTTCACAAAATGCCTGGCACCAGTAATTGCATACTGCAGACAAAGAGGATTTCAAATATATCCATACCTGGACGACTGCCTCATCCAAGCAGAAAGCAAAGACATTCTCCTACATCATCTGGCCTTTGTAAAGCATCTACTAAACTGCCTGGGGTACACAGTAAACGAAAAGAAGTCAAAACGAGTACCCTCACAAAAAATGACATTCCTGGGTGCCAGCTTGGATACAATGGGCCAGAAGGCTTATCTAACGCCAGACAAGCAACTACAACTGACTCAATATTTCAGGACAATGGCAACAAAGACCCAATTAACTGCAAGAAAATTTCTGCAGGCTTTGGGCTTCATGGCATCTTGCATACTAATAATACCATTTGCAAAGCTGCATATGAGGAAATTACAGTGGTACCTAAAAAGTGTATGATCTCAACACAGCCACAGCTTGGACACAATGATATCGCTCATCCCCTGCCTACAACAGGAATTTCTATGGTGGTCACAGGCATGTCACCTCAACAAGGGTCAGCCTTTCACCTTGCCCCCAGCCAGGCAAACTATCACAACAGATGGTTCAAATTACGCCTGGGGGGCACACATGGCAGGACAATGCATTCAAGGCCTATGGACTGCAGATCAAAGAAATCTGCACATAAATCAAAAAGAGATGCTAGCTGTACAGAAAGCTCTGACAGCCTTCAAGGATCTGTTACATCCAGGACAACTTGCAGTAAAGACGGACAACACCACAGTAATGTGGTACATAAACAAACAAGGGGGTACACATTCCTACCCTCTATGCAGGCAAGCAATGATCATATGGAACACAGCTCTGGCTTACCAAGTTCAGTTGCAAGCTCAATTCCTGCCAGGACAGAAGAACACATTGGCAGATGACCTCAGCAGAAACATCAAGGATCCCCACGAGTGGAAACTAGATCCACAAATATTTGCAATGATAACTCAAAAATGGGGCCTTCCAGACGTAGACCTGTTTGCCAGTCCTCAAAACTATCAACTAACAAAATTTTGTACAAGGACATTTCACCATCAAGCTTGGAAAGTGGACGCACTCTCTTTCTGTTGGAAAAACCTGACAGTATATGCATTCCCTCCATTGCCTCTCCTCACAAAGGTTCTTCTGAAAGTCAAAAAGGAGAGACCATGACTGATTCTCATAGCCCCAGACTGGCCACGCCAGCACTGGTACCCGCTATTGAGAAATATGGTCCACACCCCACCATGGATATTGCCTCAAATCCCCCATTTGCTCACACAACAAAACAATCAGATTCTTCACAGCCAGCTCAAAACTTTAAATCTGGCTGCATGGAAAATCAACTAAACATACAACCAGCTCCTCTTTCCCAAGCAGTTCTGTGTGTTATTCTGGAAGCCAGGAGGCCAAGCACCAGGAAGGCTTACTCGGACAAATGGAAAAGGTTTTGTGCCTGGAACCAAGCTAAAGACCAAGACACAATTCAGCCTCACATGCCTCATATTCTACAGTATTTAGCTGAGATGTTACACAAAGGACTTTCTTTCTCCTCCATTAAAATCCATGCTTCAGCTATTTCAGCTCACTACAACACGGATCCACCTTTATTTTCACATCCTCTTCTAAGGCAGTTCCTCAGAGGGGCAAAAAACATTAGACCACCCAGGAGAGCTCCTACACCTACATGGGACCTCAATTTTGTCCTGGAAAAACTAACACTGCCTCCCTTTGTACCAGCTTTCTCTGCTGACCTTCAGTTCCTATCATGGAAAACTGCCCTGCTCCTAGCAATAACTTCAGCTAGAAGAGTCTCAGAGCTACAGGCACTAATGGCAGTGGAACCTTTCCTCATTTTTCATCAAGACAGAGTTTCTCTATGAACTAATCTTTCCTTTATGCCTAAGGTGGTTTCCAGCATGGCTTTAAATCAAACCATCCACTTACCCACCTTCTTCCCAAACCCACAGAACAAAGGTGAGAGACTCCTGCATTCCTTGGACATTCACAGGCAACTTCGTTACTACTTGGACAAAACTAAGGCTTTCAGAAAATCTGACCAGCTCTTTGTATCCTATGCTACAGCTACTCAAGGGAAGGCTATATCAAAGCAAACCACTTCTAAATGGATAGGTCATTGCATACGTTTCTGCTATAATCATCATGGGAAACCAGTTCCTGCTACCATTAGGTCCCACTCTACCAGGGCAACAGCTACCTCTACAGCCTTTCTAAGGGGTGTTCCAACCAAGGAGATTTTAGAAGCTGCAACTTGGAGTTCAGTACACACCTTTACCAAACACCATCACCTACCTCTTTACTCTAAGACCAGGGCGGGCTTCGCCACTGCAGTTCTGCAGGGCCTTATAGCCTCCACTAACCCTCTATGATACCTCCCCCCTTCCTTAGCTTTGGGATTAAACCCAAGTGTGATGACTGCAGCAGGGTAACACGATGAACATAGTACAGTTTTGTACCTACCATAAATGTAGATGTTCGAGTGTTCACCCTGCTGCAGTCCAGTTAACCCTCCCTCCATCCCCTCTGATCTACTGGCTAAATCTCTTCAATACCTTAACGATGTATTTGCTTATAACTGAAGGGATTTTGTGTTTGGGCAGAGGTTACTCCATTTGGTACTAATTTCTGATCACCTTTTTGGGGGCACCTGACATCTGGGGCAAGAAAAACTGAAGAAAATGGCGTTGGTTGCACTATAAATACCCCTGGCACACTGATGTCAGGGAAGAGGCAACAGCAACCAACGCCGGACCAAGACTTTGGAATTCCGGCCAACTGCGGGGACCGCCTGACAACAGGATAACCCAAGTGTGATGACTGCAGCAGGGTGAACACTCGAACATCTACATTTATGGTAGGTACAAAACTGTACTTTTCTTTAGTCGAGCTGCATAGGACATCTGTTTGTAGCCCATGATCCTCTTGGTGAGGTACTTTTGGGGTCTCTCCAGTTGCTGCAGGTGTCGGGTAAGGTACATCCCAAAAGGGGCATTGTATTCAATTATGGGCCTGACGAGTGATGAGTAGAGGGGCACAATGACCTCTCTTGATCTAGATGCGAACCCTTTCGTGATAAGGTGGGTTATATAGAAGGTCTTTCTAACCACTTTGGCAACGTGATTATCAAAGGAGAGATTACTATCTACGTTGGTCCCCAAATCTCTAATTACTTCTTCCAGATTAATGGATTACCACCTATGTGGTAATTTGTGGGCACCTTGTTTTTCCCAAAGGGGATGACTATGCACTTTTTATCATTTAGCTTGAGGCCGTGGCTCTGGCACCAAGCATCTGTCTCTGTGAGACCCTTTTGGAGGATGCTTGTGTCAGCTGGAGATTCAATTATGGCCCCCAGTTTGCAGTCATCTGCGAACTTTGTCAGCCATAATCCCCCCGTGTTAGCCTGAACCTCAGAGAAGTATATACCGAACAAGAGAGGTCCCAGAACTGAGCCCTTTGGGATGCCACTTGTAACTAGTTTGGATTCGGACATGGCACCTGCGATTCTGACCATGTGGGTTCTATCTCTGAGCCAGTTTGCAACCCATCTTGTGATATAGGGGTTGATATTTAAGCTGGTAAGCTTATTTATGATGCCTGAGTGGGGTATTGTGTCGAAGGCTTTTGCGAGGTCCAGTTAGGCTGTGTGGACTACCGTGCCCTCATCTATGGCTTTGGTAACTGTTTCAAAGAAATCAACTAGGTTTAAGAGGCAAGATCTGCCCTTAACAAAGCCGAATTGGGTAGGGTCCAGTGTCTGGAGGCTCCCAGTGTCTTTGTTTATGAGTTCCATGATAATACGCTCCATAGCTTTACAGACCAGACTAGTCAGGCTTATGGGGCGATAGTTTCTGGGGTCCGTTGTGGCACCACCTTTGTGGAGTGGGACTACTGTAGCAGTACGCCATTCTTTGGGTACATATCCTGTAGTAAGGCTAAGTTTGAACAGTGACTTAATGTGAGGGTTCAGTTCTTCTTGGAGCTCATGTAAGACACAGCCTGGGATACCGTCCGGTCCCATAGATGCTGTGTTTTTTGCTTTGGAGAGGGCAGCTTTCACCTGTGCATCTGTGATGTCAGGGAGGTTACATTCAGTTGGGATAGGCATTTGCTCCTTTGGGGGGGAAGGGGGGGGGAAGTTTGCGCTGAATCTGTCTGCCAGGATGTTGGCTATGTCTGTAGGTTTGGTATATTTTGTACTGTTATGCAACAATTCAGAGCATATCTGGGAGTTTCTGCCCATGTTCCTGACATAACTAAAGAAGGCCTTGTGATTATCTTTAGTGTCTAGGGCAATTTTTCTTTCAAAACTGGCCTTTGATGATTTTATGAGGGATCGAAGTTTCTTGCTAATACTGATCAGAGATGCCTTCCCTTTTTGGGATCTTGCTCTGTCATGTAGTAGCTTCCTCCTTCTGTTGTATAGCTTATTTATGGCCGGGGTCCACCAGACTGGTCTCATGTTTTTGGAAGAGTGAGTCTTGGTTTTATTTGGGATAGCATGATCCATGCATTCCTGCAGGTGCTCATAGAATGCATTTGTAAAGGATTCTGTGGATTGGGCTGTATTATCGTCTGGCTCAGGGGCTTTGTAGGATTCCACCTCAGTCTTGAGAAATGCAAAGTTGGCTTTTGAGAAATTCTTTACAGTGATTTCCTTGGCTGGGGGTGGGGACGGGATATGGATGTCCAGGGAAATTTGTTTATGGTCTGATCTTACCAATGAGGGGTTTACCTCTGGTGTGGAACATAGAGTCCCCATGTTGGTGATGACCAGGTCCAATATGTTGTTCCCTCTTGTGGGAGTGGTGACCAGTTGTTCCATTGTGTTAGAGTTTATAAATTCAAGGAACTGTTGGGCGAGGGTGTTTGGGCTTGAGTAGTTTTCCCAGTCAATGTTTGGGTAGTTGAAGTCACCCAATAACATAGTGTTTGGAGAGACCTTCATATTCTCCAGTGTTCTCAGGAATGCCAAGTGGGGTTCCTGTAATAGGGAGGGTGTTCTGTAGCAGGCTGCAAACTGAAAGGCAGTTTTGCCCGCTGTTAGTTGCACATGGATGGTTTCGGATGCTTCGTGCAGTGCCACTAACCTGGAGGTGTAGGTATCTTTGATGAATATAGATACTCCCCCTCCTTTTGTGCTTCGGTCCAAGTTTTGGGGCCAAAACGCATGGTATGAGTTATAACCTGGTAGTGCTGGGGTGCTCTCAGTAGCCTTGAACCAGGTTTCTGTTACTGCACAGACATCGGTTTTCTCCATACTGAGGACAGCCTTGAGTGCGTGCATCTTGAGGTTTAGACTTCTGGCATTGAGTAGCATTACCTTTAGTTTTTTTATCCTTGGGTTGTCTATGGAGGTGGGTTTGTCCTTTGAGCCTTGCCTAAAAAAGGCACGATGGGGGTGGCAAGAGCCTTGGCCAGTATACGAAAGCCTAAGGGTGACAGGTGCAAGCTGTCCCTAGCGAAGCAACGTGGCTTGTCAAGCATGTCATCCCAGGCTGGCAGACACTGGATCCCCTTTAAATGACACCAATACTTTAGCCAACTGTTGAAAGTGATCATTTTGTCTTTATACTGTGGCATCATTCTTAGTGAGGGCAAGATGCTACTCAAGGTCAGGGTCATACTAGCCTGGGCTACATAGTCAGAGAGCTCCTCTATGTCTCTTTTCATGTAGTCTAGGGAGGTGCGTCTCAGGTCATTCACACCAGCATGGACAATGGCGGAGTCATACTTGTACTTGCTTTGGAGTGACCTGAGTGCTTGCATTATGTGGTGGATCCTGGCACCCAACTGGCAGCTTACAGTAACCTTCTCCTTGTTCAGTCTAGTGAGCAGGACGTCAGTGTGCCGGACAATAGAGTCCCCTATAACAAGTGTATTTGGTGTGTTGTTTGGCCTTAAGGGCTGTGTCTATGAGGCACACTGATTTTGTGAGATATGTGATTCGTGGGTATTGTTGAGGGGTGGCTGTTGCTTGGATATCTGCTTAGGAGGTCTTTGCTGTTTAGGCAGATTTTTATTTAGAGCCTCCGAGTATGTTTTTGTGTGTTTATGTGTTGGGTATGAGGATGCAATAGGTCTATGTGAGACTGGATTTGTGGTGTGGGTGGTTACCTTTTCCTCCTGACTGACTGTGCCAGTCTTGGGTTGAGAGAACTCTGCCTCCAGTTTGGCTGTGTAACTGCATCTCTCACATGTATTAGAGTTTGTTGAAAGGAGGAGAGGGTTGCCTGTGTACATAAGGCAATTGTAACATTGCCTCAAAATTCCCAGATTCACCAGCTGGACTTGAGAGTAACCCTGAAACTGACCCTTGGACATACCAGATTAGTATAGGGAACTGTTTTTTTACTGATCAGATTCGGGAAGGGAACTGATTTTTCACTTGATCAGGAAGGACCAATCGGGAGCCTAATACTTATGAGAAGTCAAGGAGGGTGTATTGCTTTAGTTAGTTAGTGTTTCCTTATAAGAGCTGAGCAAGTGCAGGGCTTTAGAAAGAGAATAGAGTGATTACTTTGAGAGTTTGAACAGTTCTAAGGGAAAAAGTGAAGAGCAGACTTTGTGGAGCCTGGAATCGTTTAAACCTGTTTAGGCGGCGCTGCCCGACACTGCTCAGTGTGCAAAACTGCGCAAAAAGACAGTTGTAGAGTTTTAAGAGAGAGAGATCAAGGAGTTTAGAAATTACCCAAAATGGCCAATAAAACCACAGCTTCTAGGTAGTAACCACTCCTCCAGGGACAGGCAGGCTGTTCAGTGTTAACCACTCCCAGTGGTGAACACAGAGACTTCCCTTTAGCACAAGTAAACACTGGCCTTCTAGAAACTTCCAAACAGTTCAGAACAGCAAATCTGTAACTGAACTTTCTTAACTTTCAGGAAGTGGGAAAAAAGCAAGATTTTTTATTTTTTTTTTCTTTTTGTTGCAGTTTAAAGGTAGCAGAGATACACAAGCAGCAAAATAATCACAACAGTGCAATAAATGACCCCACACTTGAGTGCTAGGCCAAAATCAGGTAAAATGCAGTTTTTAGAGAAAAAAAACTATTTTAAATTAAGTGCAACACAGGAAATGCAGTAACAGGCTCTAGATGTGTTCCAAGTACTGTTACTGTTACAGATATAAACTTTAGCAAGCCAGAAAATGCCAAAAAGTAGGCGGCAAAGCAGTAAAACAACAAGAAATCAGAAGAAAATACTTAAAATCACAAAAGTGGCTCCTTTTCTTCTCTCAGCGTTTTCTCCCCTTGGTAGGTGCTTCAGCAACAACTAGCAAGCCTGAAAAGATGCCAAAACCATGAGGCAGTCAGGTTTTAAGAGAGGCAGATCAAGGAGTTTAGAATTGACCCAAAATGGCCAATAAAACTACAGCTTCTAGGTAGTAACCACTCCTCCAGGGACAGGCAGGCTGTTCAGTGTTAACCACTCCCACTGGTGAACACAGAGACTTCCCTTTAGCCCAAGTAAGCACTGGCCTTCTAGAAACTTCCAAACAGTTCAAAACAGCAAATCTGTAACTGAACTTTCTTAACTTTCAGGAAGTGGGAAAAAAAGCAAGATTTTTTTTTCTTTTTGTTGTAGTTTAAAGGTAGCAGAGATACACAAGCAGCAAAATAATCACAACAGTGCAATAAATGACCCCACACTTGAGTGCTAGACCAAAATCAGGTAAAATGCAGTTTTTAGAGAAAAAAACTATTTTAAATTAAGTGCAACACAGGAAATGCAGTAAACAGGCTCTAGATGTCTTCCAAGTACTGTTACTGTTACAGATATAAACTTTAGCAAACCATAAAATGCCAAAAAGTAGGCGGCAAAGCAGTAAAACTTAACAAGAAATCAGAAGAAAATACTTAAAATCCCAAAAGTGGCTCATTTTCTTCTCCCAGCATTTTCTCCCCTTGGTAGGTGCTTCAGCAACAACTAGCAAGCCTGAAAAGATGCCAAAACCACGAGGCAGTCGGGTTTTAAGAGAGGCAGATCAAGGAGTTTAGAATTGACCCAAAATGGCCAATAAAACTACAGCTTATAGGTAGTAACCACTCCTCCAGGGACAGGCAGGCCGTTCAGTGTTAACCACTCCCACTGGTGAACACAGAGACTTCCCTTTAGCCCAAGTAAGCACTGGCCTTCTAGAAACTTCCAAACAGTTCATAACAGCAAATCTGTAACTGAACTTTCTTAACTTTCAGAAAGTGGGGAAAAAAGCAAGATTTTTTTTTTTTTTTTTGTAGTTTAAAGGTAGCAGAGATACACAAGCAGCAAAATAATCACAACAGTGCAATAAATGACCCCACACTTGAGTGCTAGGCCAAAATCAGGTAAAATGCAGTTTTTAGAGAAAAAAATGATTTTAAATTAAGTGCAACACAGGAAATACAGTAAACAGGCTCTAGATGTGTTCCAAGTACTGTTACTGTTACAGATATAAACTTTAGCAAGCCAGAAAATGCCAAAAAGTAGGCGGCAAAGCAGTAAAACTTAAGAAATCAGAAGAAAATACTTAAAATCACAAAAGTGGCTCCTTTTCTTCTCTCAGCGTTTTCTCCCCTTGGTAGGTGCTTCAGCAACAACTAGCAAGTGGGCACATGACCCACAAGCCAAATGCATCTTCATATCAATCAAAAAGAGATGCTAGCTGTACAGAATGCCCTGACAGCCTTCAAGGACCTACTTCATCTGGGACAACTGCTGATAAAGACGGACAATACTACAGTCATGTGGTACATAAACAAACAAGGAGGCATACATTCCAACCCCCTCTGCAGACAAGCCATGACTTTGTGGAACACAGCATTGACTTATCAAGTACACCTGCAAGCACAATTCCTGCCAGGAAAGACAAATACTTTGGCAGACGACCTAAGCAGAAATCTCATGGATCCTCACGAGTGGAAACTAAATCCACAAATCTTCAGCATGATAACAGGGAAATGGGGATGCCCAGACATAGATCTATTTGCCTCCCCTCACAACTGCCAGCTACAGAGATTCTGCACTCGGACTTATCACAAACAAGTATGGAAAGTGGACGCCGTTTCATTCAGCTGGAAAGCCCTTACAGTATATGCCTTCCCTCCTCTGCCTCTCCTCCTCAAGGTACTCCTAAAGGTCAGACAAGAGAAGCCAAAAATGATCCTGATTGCCCCAGACTGGCCATGCCAGCACTGGTACCCAATCCTAAAGAGCTTGTCTCAAGGCCCAGCCTGGACATTACCTCAAATCCCTCATTTGTTGATCCAACAAAACAATCAGATCCTGCACACCCAACTCAGAACCCTAAATCTGGCTGCATGGCGGATTATGTAACCATTCAGAACACACCTCTCTCTAAAGCAGTTATGGATGTTATTTTGGAGGCCAGGAGGCCCAGCACCAGAAAATCTTATGCAGAAAAATGGAAGAGATTCTGTGCTTGGAACCAGGCACAAGGAATTGACACGCTTGTACCAAATATTCCACAGATTTTACAATACCTAACTGAGATGCTGGACAAAGGCCTATCTTTCTCATCAATTGAGATCCATGCCTCTGCCATTTCAGCTCATTACAATATGGGCCCACCTATTTTTTCTCATCCACTGCTAAGGCAGTATCTCAGAGGGGCCAAAAACATAAGACCTCCAAGGAGAGCTCCAATACCTGCATGGGACCTCAATTTTGTCTTGGAAAAACTCACACTGCCTCCTTTTGAGCCAGCCAATACAGCTGAGATAAAATACTTATCATGGAAAACAGCTCTTTTCCTAGCAATAACTTCAGCAAGAAGAGTCTCAGAGTTACAGGCACTAATGGCTGTGGAACCTTTTATTATTTTTCATCCTGACAGGGTTTCACTAAGGACAAACCCAACATTTATGCCTAAGGTAGTATCCACTGTGGCTCTTAACCAAACCATACATTTGCCTACCTTTTATCCAAATCCACAGAATAAGGGGGAGAGACTTCTGCATTCTTTGGATATACACAGACAGCTACGCTTTTACTTGGACAAAACTAAAGCTTTCAGAAAGACTGAGCAACTCTTAGTGGTATATGCTGCAGGATCGCAAGGAAAAGCTATTTCAAAGCAGACTATTTCAAAATGGATAGGCCACTGCATTCGTTTCTGCTATTCACAACATGGCAAATCAGTGCCTAAGGGCATTAGGCCACACTCTACCAGAGCAGCAGCCTTCCTTAGAGGAGTACCAACCAAGGACATTTTGGAGGCTGCAACCTGGACTTCAGTGCACACCTTTACAAAGCACTACCACTTACCTCTTTACTCTAAATCCAGAGCAGGCTTTGCCACTGCAGTTCTGCAGGGCCTCATAGCCACTCCTAATTCTATTTAGGCCCAGCCACCCAACCTCATCTTTGGGATTCAACCCAAGTGAAATGACTGCAACAGTGAAACACGATGAACATAGTACAGTTGTGTACCTGCCATAAATGTAGATGTTCAAGTGTATTCACTGTTGCAGTCCAGGTTACCCTCCCACCACCCCCCTTTCATTGCTGGGACTTATCTGTACTTCTCTATTCTATACAACATATGTGGTGTATTTGCTTGTAGATGAAGGTTATGTGCATGCTTTTTTATAATCAGATTTTTTAAGCCTACCTTTTTGGGGGCACCTGACATCTGGGGCAAGAAAAACTGAAGAAAATGGCGTCAGCTGCATCTTTTATACCCCTGGCGCACTGACGTCAGGGAAGAGGTGACAGCAACCGATGCCGGACCAGGACTTTGGTATTCAGGCCGACTGCGGGTAGCCTACCAGCAGGATAACCCAAGTGTAATGACTGCAACAGTGAATACACTCGAACATCTACATTTATGGTAGGTACACAACTGTACTTTTCCCACTTCAGAAGATAAGAATTTTTATTTTATTTTAATGCCTGTCTGTAGAGTATATGTGGGGGGATATAGATGCTCCCAACAGTCCCTGGTGTGATTTTGCAGTGTGTCTTTGATTTTGTCTCATATTTTGGTCTACTCCTCATTATATTTGTGTTCTTTTTTTTCTCACAAATGAATGAAGATTGGTCATTAAATAATGACAAACATTTTAAGTTTCAGACTTAATAGCATTTTGAAAAACTAAAGCATGCTGATGCAAAGCTTGTTATCTTAAGTGAATTTCTGAGTATGCAAGAACAGTATCTATCAAAGTTATACAACTGGCCATATGTTGGAATGCATGGGAGCATAGTTGCTTTCAGTTGTCTCTGATTTTACAGAATGTCTCTAATTTTGTCTTGTGTTTTGTGTATTCTTCCTATGTTTGTGTTTTTGGCAAATGACTGAAGACTGGTCATTACATAATGATGGACATTTGAGTTTAAGACTTAAAAGCCTCCAGAAAAAGCATGCTAATGCAAAGCCTGTTATTCTAGTGACTATACAAGAGCAACATTTATTCCTTATTTTGCTAACTTTTCACATTTTAGCTTTCTTCTTGATTGTTAAACTAAGCGGTTGAGAGGTATGTGCAGAAGGGGGTTGGTAGCAGTGGACTAACCACTGTAATCTGACAGGATTAAGCTAAGAATGTATATTCCTATGTGTGTTATTTATATATTTATTCATTCATTTGATCAAAACCCATGGTGGTGGTGCTGCGGTAGCGTTGTCGCCTCACAGTAAGACACTGTCTGGTTTGATTCTCAGCTAAAGCGTCTTCTGCATGGAGATATGCGTGAACGGGCGTACCTTTGTTGAAGGTTGTGTGTCAGTGCTGGTAACTCGACATGTAAAAATCAACTACCAATCATTAGCGGACAGGAGTTCCGCTGTGGCGACCCCTAACCGGGAAAAGCCGAAAGACACAAACAAACCATTCATTTGATCACAATCAAACGTCTGTGGTTTACATCACAGTCATACAACTAGCAGCATGACAGAATGTTTGGGGGCATAGATGCTTGCTTTCAACCAGCCCTGATTTTACAGAATGTCTCCAATGTAGTCTCATATTGTGGTCTATTCTTCCTAGCGTGTGTGTGTGTGTGTGTGTGTGTGTATTATTGTTTGGAAAATGAATCAGGACTGGTAACTAAATAATGACATTTGTATTTAATACTTACTAGGCTTCAGGAAAAGCATGCTGATGAAAAGGCTGTGATTTTAGCAGCTTTTTAAGTAAATGGGGATTGCAATCAGTAAATAATAACTGTCCTTTGCATTAATAGATGTAATAGTCTACAGAATAAAACATGCTAATGCAAAGTCTGTTATCTAATCAACTTCCTAAGTTAAGGACAATATCTGTTCCCAACTTTTGGTGCTTTGTCCTCTGTATTTTTTTTTAGCTTTTTCCTTGATTCTTGACATAAGAGGTTGAAAGGTAAGTTGAGGGTTGCACACTGTATTCTGCAGCACTGAGTATATACCTTTCTGTATGGTAGTTATTTATGTATGTATTCATTAATTTGATCACAATCAAACATCTCTGATGTATAATCACAGTTGTATAAATGGTTATAATTGATAGTCGTGTGTGTGTGTAACTTATTATGGGAAATTTATTTTATTACAAGGTGTATAGAGTCAATAAGTGTGGGTTGGTGTAATTGCTACCTAGAGGAGATTTTGGTAAATACAAATGATTGACTCTGCTGTCACTTGCTCAAGTTAAGCAGTTATTATTCTGGGTTTGCAGAATTAATTTGGATTTATATGAAACCAGCTGGAATACTTTATTGTGACTATTTTCAGACGTGATGTGTTCAAAGACAATAAAAGGGCTATTACCAATGGATATGGGGATTATCTGTGGTGGAAATTACTATCTGGGTGAGGGAGGGAGGGATTGCAGTGTATTGAGAAGTTGCAAGTTCTTTTTACTTCATTCACAAAGATCATTGTACACAACAAGTAACTGCCTGTTACAGTCTGGGTAGGTTGTGTGTGATAGCAACTGATCACTGGTGCAGTGTGTGTCATTGCCATCTCACAGCACTTGGTTCTCTGGATGAATTTTTGACTGTGATTCCTTCCATGTGGTGTTTATAGACATGCCCTGTTGGTGTGTAGGCTTTATCTAGGTGTTCCCTTCACTTGACCCTCGTGTATAATGCATGCCTGTGTTTATGATTTTACTTTTTTCTCAGTCTAGTACCAGAGGGGCACACAGAATAATGAAGGGCTAGGGAGACAAGCACTATTCCCACATAGAATTTGTGTATCCTTGCAAGCATGCGTTATCTCATTTTATTGGTAACTGCTATTTTTTAGGTTTGAACATTAAGCTTTAGAACACACAACTTATGTTTCTTTATAAGAAAAAAATTAAGACTGAATTGCTTTCCTTACTTATGATTTTTCTTTAGAAAATCATTGGATAAAGATGGTTTAAAAAAGCTCTTAAAACGCACCTCAGAGCATTGAGAACCTTATGACTACTCGGGGTGGGGCCTAGCAACCCCTTTTCCAGCCCCTGGTTTAATTAGGTTACTTCCTGTACAGTTATTACAGTGGAGTCTTGAATGTTTAGGGTGCATTAAATGGATGGAGGAAAAAACTAAAAAGGAATACAAACTGAAGAAAAAGTAATCAGTCTAGATGGTATGGGACCAGGACTGGAGTGAGTGAGAAAGGGTACTAAGGAGGTGCAGGGGGAAACAGTGTACGGCAGGGAGGAACTGATGGATCCATTTCAACAGAGTTCCATTTCATCTAAGGCTTGTCTTGTTGATTGCAGTGTATCTAGTCCATAAAATGACTGTAATGAGTAGGCAGTAAGACAATTTGTAAATTAGAATGACTGACCTCCATCTGTTGTTTGATCACTAGTAATGGTCACTGACCTGTCATAATAGAGCCACACCTTATTTCAATTAGCTCTAGCCAGTCACTTTTTGCAGTCCATCCCTTGCTTTGAAGTTACTAGCCGCAAATGAATATATCCATTATAAGAAAACATGCTGCTTAGTCTGATCAGCTAACAGAACCAGTAGGGGTCAACCTGCCAGTCTGAAGAATTTTCTACTCCTCAACAACCTTTCCACAATGTTCAGCCTTTTTTTTTTTTTTAACTGTCCAGCTCAGATGGCTCTTGTATAGATGAACAAGACTCGAGGTTTAGCTAGTCATACACAGTTTACTCAAAGCAGTATTTTTTTTTTTGTTTCTAGGCATCAGAGAATTTGACTTAAAGACTGCAGAATGTTTAGAGATGTCTTGTGTTTACTATGTAGCGCTATAAAATGCACGTGTACCTGATAGGAATGCACCTCTATAAGCAGCATGCATATCTTTCACCCTCTTAGAGCAAGAAATACGGACAAAGCCATCAATAACTGGAGGAAAAGACCATAAAAAATATGGACCCTTTTTAAACGTTGCAATTACAAACTTGGAAAATTTATAAAGCAACATTTTTTTTTAAAATTAGCATGAATTTTCTAAAGGGTATGAACTCTGAAACTCAAATGTCAGTCATTATTTTTTAAAAATGGTTTGCCAAAAAAAGGCAATTGCATGAGTAACGGACCAAAACTATGAGGCAAAAATCTGTACAGTTGAGATGTTCGGCTAACACAATGTTTTGCCAGGCTTAGTTACGTATGTAACTATTTGAACTGCTAACATGTCACACAAAGCGATAAATTTACAAGGAAATTAAAAAATTAAAAATATAAAAGAAACAAAACCGATAGTGTCACAGACAGTATTCGAACCACATGACATCGGACCCTATTGGCTTTTGAGTTAGTATGTACTGTTTATTCAGTGAATAGCTTGCACAACGTTTTGCGGGACTTGTATTAGCACAGGAAATTAGTCAAGCATATAACTATTTGAATCTAATATGTCACGCAAAGCAGTACTTTTACAGAGAATGAAAAATATTCAAGAGGGAAAAGATTTATCGTCACGGACAGGATTCGAACCTGTGCGGGGAAACCCCATTGGATTTCGAGTCCAACGCCTTAACCACTCGGCCACCGTGACAGATGTGCATAGAGTTTTAGAAGGTAAATTACAAGATGATCGCACTATAATCCCATTCAAAAATAATGTCTATAATTTCATGTATGTATTTTTACCATTACATATCCATTTTGACCTGCGTTTCTTTACTAACATTTACTATTTTGAATCATAATTAAAGGTCTAGCCACAACACTCAGAATTGTATTTTGTTACTTAAATACTGTTAATTATACACATTTAAAGATCGTGATGGTCCTGAGACGATTGTAAGGCTTTGTGACAAAACCATATAATGTTGAACAATTCTAAACACAGCTCTTGAAAGTTCGGCAGTGGCTGGTGCATATTACACGATGTGACGTTTTACAGAGGTGGTTTTGTGAGGTTTAAGATATGCACGAGTTGATTAATTTAACTCGTGTAGTACTAGTACATGTCAACAATGAGAATCTGAACAAATTTTATTTCATTGTTCTTTACAAATTCTCCAAGTCCATCGTAGGACAGCTGGCACGCGAAACAGCGGCAGCAGCACTGAATGGCCACGAGGTGGCGGGAGCGGTCCTGTCATTTTTTTTTTCTCAGGGTTTCGCAACGATAGGGGGTAAAAGATGGCGGTGCGGAAGAAGGATGGGGGGCCGAATGTTAAGTTTTATGAGTCGTCAGACACAGTGTCTCAGTTCGACAGCGTGCGCATCTGGTTGGGAAAGAACTACAAAAAGGTACCAATAAAAAAACAGAACGGCTATCGCAGCTTATATTAGGATAGGAGCACGTCATGTCAAGTCACAAAGGACCCCTGGGGTCCGAACAAAGAATGTTAGGAAATGGGGACAGCACTGGGTTCCCTGACGATAATTAAGAAGTGTAGAAGCAGAGCTGCTTCATGGTCTCTTACTTACAGTTGGGGGGAAAAGGGGTGCCACGAGGCCTGTTAGGGTATTTGGCTGCTGTCAGTTGCTGTTTTTTTTCAGGGATTGTTAGGGGGCTGTGGGTGAGTATTAGCTGACACGCTACTCCCCGTGTTTGACCCTACATAAACTGGACCTTATGTTTGCTGTGGTACAGTTTTCCTTGATAATGTTAACACTTTGGGGGTAGGCGAGAATGTTACTTAAAAATTGTTTGTGAGGACTACAGGCACAAAACAAAATGATTCTCTTGACGGAAGCTTTCTCTAATAGTTTGTTACGTGACTCTCCCCGTCCTGTACAGGTACCTGTGACCATGTGATGTAGTCTGACTGGCACCATGTGTTGTATTTATATGCGTATACGTTGGAATCCATGTGCTTTTCCATGCACTTTGATAACAGCATGTTCTACTATGTTACTGTGTTTTGGAATGCCCTAGTCGCCCAGGGGACCGCATTGTGATTGCGTAAATCCGCCTTCCGGGTAATCAAAAGGTCCAAGCCTTTGCAGTTAAAGCCTGGCACTTAAGGGTTTATGTGACTGTAATGTTAGGACTTTCACCTCGAGAGGTACTGAGGGAAAAAGTAAAATGCTCCTAATTAGAGTCACTTTTTAAGTCCTGGTGTTAGTATTTAGTTGATAGAATAAAATATTTAAATTATATGGAGGTCCGTAACTGTAATGCTTATCCATAAACACGTATAAGCATTGTAGTCAGTGACTTAAATGCTTACCCGTGTTTATAGATAGCAATTCAAAAATCCAGTTTTAGGAGTGCAAGGCAAGATTATGATACAAAATTAGGGACTTGTATTAGAACATTACCCCACCAGATGCGCAGTAGCAAGGACCTCCCAAGCCCCGCCCAGCACTCCTGACGCTTATTTTGAAAACTGCTGTGAATAAACGATGGCAAAACAATCCTCAGAAAAATGAGTATGCTAATCATTGTAATTATTTCAATACAAAGCCTTTTCTCCCTTAATTGCTGGTACCAAGATGTCCAATTTGCAGTGATCAAAAACATCGATATATTTATTACATCTTAGACTAAATAATTTCTACAAAGAAAATTGCAAGAACTATTAGAAGATTACAAGGTCTACAAGAGGGTAGTGAGACCAGCTATGTTACATGGGTTGGAGACAGTGGCATTGACAAAAATGTAGGAGCCAGAGCTGGACGTGGCAGAGTTAAAGATGTTAAGATTTGCTCTGGTGTGATGAGGGTGGGCAGGATAAGGAGTAAGTATATTAGAGGGTCACCCCAGGTTGGAAGGTTTGGAGACAAAGCCAGAGAGGCAAGATTAGGTTGGTTTGGACATGTGCTGAGGAGGGATGCAGAGTATATTGGGGAAAAATATGCTAAGGATGAAGCTGTCAGGTAACAGGAAAAGAGGAAGGCCTAAGATAAGGTGTATGGATGTGGTGAGAGGACATGCAGGTGGTTGGTGTGACAGAGCAAGATGCAGAGGAGAGGAAGAAATGGAAACAGATGATCCGCTGTGGCGACTCCTAACGGGAGCAGCCGAAAGAAGAAGAACTTAGACTAAATAATTTGTTAGACCGTGTACTTACAAATGTTATACCGATCCAAACAGATTTACCTATTCAAACTAACATAGAATATGCTGCAGCTGGAGAGACCACAGAGGTACCTAACCAAGAGGATTACTGGCCTCAAACAGTTGCCCTATGCAGCACGACTGAAAAAGTTAAGACTGTTCTCTGTTGCATACCGCTTTCTCAGAGGCGATCTCTGTCTAACGTACAGAGCCATGTCCAACCCAGAATTGTTGAACATGCTCCATCTTAGCAAAACCAAATCTACTCGAGCTACACGCTCTAGGGATATAAACCTCAACACAACAATGAATAGAACATGCTGGAGGGATAGATTCCCTTCGCAGAGACTTCCCTTACTATGGAAAGGGTCCCGATCTACATAAAACAGAGCCCCTCACTATCACTCTTCAAGAGGAACCTTGATGAGTGGATGGGTAACAGAAAATTCATACCAACAGCACTACTAGATAGGGGCCAAGGGTACTAGCTGCTAGTACAAGGGTCTAGGGAACTACTAAAGGGGCGGTGAATGTCGCACAACGTGGCTAGGCTAATATATGCCTTCGGGCAGATAGCCCAGTACCAACCTATGAACCTATTTATGCAAAGGTATTATGCTGAGAATTACAATTCTTTAAAGGGGAGGGGTGTGAACACATAATATGCAGCATATTATATGCTGCATGTGTTAAAACTATTACATAGACTTAAAATTCCTATTCTGTAAAAGTGTAGGTGGCGACCTTTCTGGGAAGTCTTTTTTATTACAGTTATTGAATTTATTCATTGCCTCCACTGCCTCAGAATATTACTCGTTGCTTTATCTCCAGAAAAATCTTTAAAGAAAGGGGGGGTCTAGCCCCTCCCCTGCAAAAGCAATTACTGCACAACATTATACCAAAGAAAGGTGGCAGGATCCACGGGTTATGGGCATGGACTGCAAAACAGGAACTTGTGGATACTGCATACATACTGCCCTTCTGACCCTACAGCACAGTATGTGGTTATGTGCAAAGTGACAAAGCAAGTCAGACACCCAGGGGATGTGGTGCTTTTCGGCAGTGCACTTATATAAAATGAGGATAAATTTATTTAATCTGTGTTTTATATTTCGTATGCTAAAAGTTGTGGTAACTCTAAGGATGAAACCTATGTTAAAAACAGTCAAAGAATGAGTATTCACAATGGATATTCACAATGTCACTGTATAATTTGCATGGCTTGTCACTCAGCCCTGTCAATCATGTAGGGCACGCCCATTCCTGTGCGGAAATCACGGTGGGGTAATGTTCTAATACAAAGCCACGATTTGGATGATGTTGAAACAGTGCCCCCACTTATTAACAGGCGAGACTAGGAATTCTGTATATACACACAAAGTATATATTGACTGTCGAAAATATAATTGCAGACATAACTAATTTTAGATATTCACATCACTCATTGTTCTTTCATTGAGTATGTTGAATACACAGAGATATTTTTTTATGGAAATGCGAAACTTTGCAGGACATAACACACCCACAGCCAGTGCCATACCTCTCACCCGCAGTGATGTAGATCCTTATATTTAGCCTTGTTTTCCCCTAGATTTGTCACGTTCCTCATAAAGTCAGACCTATTTATTAGCACATACTTTATTAAATACATAAACTACACCTAAAAAGATCAACTATCACTAATTATCTAGGGTCTGGCATATAAAGACCTTCCATTGTGAAAAACAAGAAAGTGCCCCTTTTTCTGATCCCCTGCAATGAATTTTAAAGGCCAGTGCCAGGAAGTTTCATGCTCTGGAGATGATAGGTCTCACTAGTGCAAAGAACTGGACTTTGCTTAATTTCCAAAGCAAGTGCTCACTGTTGTAAACTTTTGAATTGTTTTTATTGTTTCCTAATAATAATATGTTTCAGATAAAGTTATCATCTGGTGTGTTAGAGGAAGCTTAGGA
Organism: Protopterus annectens; assembly: GCF_019279795.1. Taxonomy (NCBI): domain Eukaryota; kingdom Metazoa; phylum Chordata; order Ceratodontiformes; family Protopteridae; genus Protopterus; species Protopterus annectens. The sequence continues at coordinate 979,417,391 of NC_056743.1, forward strand.
TATATTTTTTGTCTTAAAATTTTGGGTCATTTTCCATTTTTCATGTTTTTTCACAGAACACAACTGCCGGTCAGGAATGTCCTTTCCAAAGAGGGACAGGTGACAGCTGTATATTGAAGTAGGTTTAGTGTACAAAATGTTGAAAGAAGCACCAGAGTTGTACTGTGCTGCTGCCGTTGAAAGATTGTTGTTATTTGCGATATTCTTGTATGTGCTGTGGCTGACATCTGAGTGGCATGTGAATTAATGGCCAATATCTTAAATGCTTGTTGTATGATAGGGTAACAGTTTGAAATGTTTGGACCTGCTTGAGTGAGTCCTGAAATATGGAGACTGAATGGACCTGTATATACCAAAGTCATTTCTCAGAATATTCCCTTTTCTCCAGGGTATGATGATCTCAGAGTTGTTACAAAGTTCGGGGGTATGGGGGTCTTGCCCTCCATTGCAAAAAGAAGTTTTAAGGACAAGGGCAATTTTCGAAATTTGCTCTTATCCTGTGTTTTCTTTTTTTTTTTTTTTTTTTCCGGCTTTTCAGCAGAAAGCATTTCAATAGGGAGCTGTATGATAGACTTGTACTTATTCATATGCAACCAAGGTTTTCTCAAGGAAGAAAAAAACACATACTTGTCTGTATCAGTCACAGCTGAGGTAGATAAGGATTGTGGATTTTATCAGATTTTATCAAAGTCTTTCACTCTTTTCCACACAGGAAACTGGCAGGGAGAGTTGAGGGGGGTATAGTTGTTGAGCCTCAATTCACAAGGTGATGCAGAACTATTCAACAGGAAATGTGGGTTAGTAGTAAGTGTGTGGGGAGGGGCAGCTGTCTAGAAAAATGTTGGTAACTAGAAAGGTGCTGCAAAACTGAGTGTTTTCAGTATATGTGATGCTGCTGTATGGTGTTTGACAGGGGCTGGACATGCTTAATGTGGTGGTTGAGTGGTGGGTGTCTGCAGTCTGCCAACTGTAATTTGTAGTTAGGAACAGAGGACTAGGATTCATTGAGATCCTCCAACTCTGGCATTATGGAAAGGTACACGGCAATTTAAGAATTAATGTAAAATGTGCAGTTGAATGCTTTAAGCTGTGGCTAAAATACAGAGAAGAAGAGCAGATCTGGAGAGAATAAAGAGAAAAATCAAAAAGTGGTCACTATTTGTAAATTCATTGATTAAAAAAAATCTGTTTGTGTGCTGTGGCAAAGGTCAGTAGAGTTTTATTTGTAAGGTATGGAAGGTAAACTTCAGGGAATACTTGTGCCAGGCATTTGAAAGGCTATGGGTTGGACACATTATACTGTTTTGAAGGCTTTATAGAGAGAGAGACTTTGATCTAGTGGGTGTCTATTGATGAGGACTGCTGTGGTGATCAGGGAAAGGCTTGGATATAAAGAAGGACTAAAGCACTGTGTATATACATTTCACAAGTACGGAGGTGTGGAATCACAGTATGAGCCACTATGTCGTTAGTCAGTTGGGAATTAAGATGAAGAGTGCACATACCTGGCATAGATTCATATTCAAGAGTATTGTAAGGAAATGTTTGGTGTTTAGAAAGTGTTTGGCCACTGGAGCAACATGCCAGAAAGAATGCTAAGTATACAGAACAAGAGAGGGCTACTGAAACATTTGGGGTATATGAAGGTGAGATTGCAGAGGGGCCATTGTGTAATGACTGTCTGCAATGAAGAGATCGCTGTAAGAGGCAGTTAGGGTTTGTGTTAATTTGTTTTCAGTATTTGTTGACCTGTGACTGTGTTTCACACACTAATGCCTGGTGTTAACAGTGAACTTTTCATTCTTCAAACTAACCTTACCTTTGTGGATGTGAGGGTGGGTCACAAGGGATCCTGCATCTGCTGTGTTCCCAAGTGTAGAAATATTTTTACTGCACCCTGCCCATGGTTACCCTGTCTCTGAGGACCTTTATCATGCTTTGACATGTATTGGGGTGCTCACAAATGTGTGTGTGTGTGTGTGTGTGTGTGTGTGTGTATATGTGTATATATATATATATATATATATATATTTTTTTTTTTTTTCTTTTTTTTTTCTTTTTTTTTTTTTTTCTTTCGGCTTTTCCCAGTTAGGGGTTGCCACAGTGGATCAACCGTCCACTCATGATTGGCAGTAGAGTTTTACGGTGTCGAGTTGCCAGCCCAGCACCCAACCCCACCTACAGCATGTCTTTGGGATGTAGGAGGAAACCGGAGCACCCGGAGGAAACCCACGTGACCACAGGGAGGACATGCAGACTCCGCACAGAAGGGACCCCAGTTGAGGATCGAACCACAGAACCTCTTGCTGTGAGGTGACAACACTAACCTCTGCACCACCGTGGCCATATATATATATATATATATATATATTTATATATATACACACACACATATATGTGTGTGTGTGTATCTCGACATTATGAAATTTCAAAATGAAAAAGTCAATACAAAAAAAAATGTTAAAGAAGGTTTTTGCAGGGGTGCAAGCCCCCCTGCACCTTAAATATACTAACTCAAAGATTGCGCTACAGTGAAGAGAATGGTAATGTTCCCGTTGCGCACTATGTAGCGATCCTCATTACCATTCTCTTCATTGTAGAGCAATCTCGGAATTAGTATATTTAAGGGGGGGGGGCTCAGTGGAGCTTGGCCCCCCTGCACATAGTTTTACACATTTTTATTGTTTTTTTTTTATTAATTTCGAGGTTCTCGGTTCGATGTATAAAACTTCAGGATTTTGTAATTTTGAAATTAAAAAGTGAACCTATATATATATATATATATATATATATATATATATATATATATATATATATATATCTATATATATATACACACACACATACACACACACCTGTCTACTTGCAAGCCAGATTTTGATGTCTACTGTCACTGTTGTCAACCAGCAGTGGCATCTTTGGCTATTGTCAGAGGACACTAGGGGAAAAAGTCCTTAACACTTTAACTTGGTAGGTGGGGGGGGGGGGGGGGATGCTGCTCAGTCCTGAACAAACCCTCTGCTACTCAGCCTGCTGAATGAGCTTAGTTACCAGTCTCAGAGATTGGAACATTCCTTCTCCACTATTAATCTGACTAATTTATTTGTATGTTGGTTTGGTGAGTCCATCGTCAGAAATGGGGATTCACAACAGAAAAATCCCCAGCATTTTCATCCAGGTATTCATTAAGATGACTGATGGTATTCTTTTCCTTTTTGTGTACATGTGTATTCTTTCAGCATCAGATATGCAGAATCACACTTTGTGAGTAACCTTTGCCTTTGAGTTGAGTGATTGCATTTTTTCTGTCTCTAGGTGACATTTCCAAGAGGTTGACAGTACACCCTGTACTTTTTGCCTAATCTGTAATCTCCATATGCAGACCCACCTCTGACCTCATCATCACAAATGTTATGCAGTGTTTTGGGTCTGTTAATTAAGTCAAGGGGAACACACTTTCTCTTGTTTTATTGTTAAGTAGATTTACCCATATTAGCTTATTAAGGTTCTCATTCATAAGTCCATTCAAGTGGAGCAGTTTTTTTTTTTAGCTGGTTATTTCTTGAATAAAATGTATGATGATGATGATGTTTTATCTGACTGTTTATCAGATTGTTCCCATATGTAATTCATTACTCAGTCTTCTAAAGGGGTACATGACAAAAATGCAGCTAGCCTATATTTAATAGTTAAATTTAAAACTATTTAAGTTTGTTCAGTGGTGAATGTTTGTTTCCACATTCTCCCTAATAACTGTGTTAAGTCATCTACTAAAGTGGAAAGTTCAGCAGTGATTTTTTTTAAACTTAATTTTTGAGAGTATTTAAAATGGTACAGTTTTCAAAATCATAAGAGTGGCAAAACTGTATAAAGAAGAGTGATGCATTTTCTTATAGCATGTAATTTCAAGATGTGTAATATTTTTTTTTCAAATTATGGATATGTTGCTAAACTTTTCTAATGTACATTATGTTATTGTGTTAATTTTCTTATATTGTAATTGCAGAGCTTTTCTGCCCGGGCCTCTGCTGAAAAAGGGTGTTAGCCCAGTCGGACTATCCTTGTCAACAAATGTCAAATAAATAATAAATATAAAGAAAGCATATTCACTATTTAAAATTAGTGTACCATTTGTGAAATGACGTCATTTTTTTTATAAACACCTTTATTGAATTATCACTTGTGGCATAGGCAGGTTTGCATTTATATAAAATTAAAGATCTCAATTTCAGTTGTTTTATCTCTCTTACTGTATTCACTACTTTTAGTATAGTTGGTTTATATTTTGATTTCCATTTTCTTGTCGTTGCCTTTTGACAGCCACCATAGACATAGCAAGGCCTTACAATGTCTAGACAAGTCTGATTCTGTATCACAGCTCAGAAGAATCATCTCCCTCATCACACCAATCTGCCCATCCATCATCTCTGATAGTGCATCCTGCAGGGAATTCTTCAAGTCTGCCATCTCACTGAACTCCTAGAAAATATGTTCTCAGTTACCTCTTTCTTCCCCTTCACACCTCCAACATTTGCTGTCTACCTGAAGAAAAATTATCTGGAGTCTGCTTGGGATATAAAATATGCATCTAAACATTTCCAAGCAAAAATCCTAAATCTTCCAGATTTTGTTGCATACCTGGGAGACATACATGTAACCTCCCATTGTTTCTTTGTGAATTGCTTATCCAGTCTCTCTTCCCAATCCTTTATAGCCTCCTCTGATTGATTGTTGTAGTTATCGTGCAGTATTTTATATGCTGTACAAATTATTCCTTTTTTAATGGCAGCTTCTGTTCTAGATTCTGTTAAAAACTCTACCATTGCTGGTCTTTCATTTAGGACCCCCCTTTTCATTCTCTTTGCCTATACTCTGATAATCCTTGATAGAGAAAGCAATCTCTAACCTGCAGTCCAGATAAATTCTTGGCATCTTCGCATTCTGTCTTCTTTCTCTCTCTAGTTATTTGCTACCAATACCTTGGTCTGTTTGCCAGTTTTCTCCAATAAATTTCAGCCACCTCTTGCCTGTTGTCTGTATCCTTAATTGCAGTCATTTCTATTGGCAGAATCTCCTTTCTCCATTCCTGTGTTGGCTTAGTTTTTAGAATACATTCTGCTACTTTATAGATGTAATTTCCTGTATGGTAATTATTGTTCTTCAAAATCCCAGTCTCTCCTCCTTTCTTGAGTCCCACCCCCCCCCCGTTTCAGCATCATTCTTTTCCACTTTGAATTATAGTTTTCTGCTTGTGCTGTGTATAGGAGCCTTAACTTTGTAGCTTTAAAATACCCCATTCAAATCGGGTAATCCAAATCCGCCCTGTTCTTCTGGAAGAATCAGCTTATACCATCTGACTCTTGTCGTCTTCCCATCCCAGAAAAAGTCCTTCAGCTCTTCATTAATTGCTATCCACAATTTCTCCACTGGTTGATATAAATATGCCTGACCCATGTATAAGACGGATGGGACTAAAACATTTTAACTGTGTGTATCTTACTCTACATATCCATATAACTAACTTCCATTTTCTCAATATTTGTATCGTGTCTTGTTTAGTTTCTTCCTACATATCCTTAGCTGCCACACCAAATCATTTTTAATCCATGCTGCTAAATACTTCATTTTGTCATGTCCCCATAAATATGGATCTTGCTGAATCAATTCATATGTGGTCACATAGTTTACCGCTATTGCTTTTGTTTTAGTTTCATTAATTTTGTATCCCGAAAAGGATTGAAACTGTCTTAGTATGTTCCACAGCACTTTAATGTCCCTTTCTGGTTTTATCAGTTATAAAAAATATATCATCTGCAAAGAGAGACAGCTTTTCTTGACTACCATACCAATTATATCCTTGAATTTCTGAGCCCCTTATTTTCTATGGCAATGGTTCTAAATGCAATGGGAATGATAAAGGGGAATGAGGACACCCCTGCCTGGTTCCTCTGCTTAAGCACAAATTATCAGAGAGGATCCCGCCCACTTTAATTTTCCCCTCCGATCCCTCATATATCCTCCTAATCAACCTTATATTTTTTTTCAGGCAATGCAAATGCTTCCATTGCCCTGCTCATAAAGTCCCAGCTTACACTGTCAAATGCTTTCTCTGCATCTAGACCCACCAACAAGAATGGTATTGAAAGCCCTGAAACAAACAAAAAAACTAATACCCCTTTAAAACCTACTAATTTAATACTAACAGACAAATCTATGTACATCTTCAAATATTGAAATTTTACCTTCGTAATAGGAACAAATATCCCAAACTGACAGCCACACTCATTAATTGAGTTAACCTAAAAGAAAGGTTATTCATGCTATGACACATTGTGCAGCCTGTGCTTCTACTAAGTGCCAACTGGTTTTGTCTTATCTTTATAACTCTCCCAGCTGGAAAACCCCCTGAATGCTTTCAGAGAGCATTCTGGTTTCTTTTTTTTCCAGGCAATCACTCTCCAGCTGACTGCATGTAATTTTTCAGATTATTTCCATGGAAACATGAGAACAAGACAGCCAATTTCTCATTATCAGATTGTCTCCATGGAGACATGAGAGCCAGGCAGTCGCTTTCTCTTTATCAGATCGTTTCCATGGAGACATGAGAGCCAGACACATAATTGCTACTAAGCATACATTCATTTCCTAAAAAAGGCCTCCTAATATTAAATATTCTTTTTTCATTTACTGGTTTTCCCTTAAAACCTGTTACTAAATCAGTCTAAGGTCCTTAATCCAGTCATCCCCCCATGCAAGAATGAGAAAAAGCACATTCATTTTTCTTCTGTCATGCTCCTTTAACCATACTTTTTTTACATTACAGTGCTTACATTAATTAAAACTGAACAAGAAGAGAGAAAGAAAAGAGAGAAAAAAAAAAAAAAAACAGCAGTACCTATTTACAATCCCCATCACACTTAAAAGTAACCGAGAAAACTTTACAGCATGCAAAGAAAATCACACACCACAAAAATAGTACTATTAAAAATATTTTCTTTACTTACAGTTAACTTTCTTCCCACTCTTTCCCTCCTCAAAGCAGTTTTCCGAACATTAATGGCATGAAGTAAGGCATATAATTTAGTGTCCCCACAAGTCCAACAAATTCTGAAAAAAGTCCAGTAGTCCAGATTTTCTTGTTCTGTCATATTTCACAAATACAGTTATTCATTATAATCCCACATTGTTACTAGTTTTATTACTGTTTATCTCCATCTCCTAAATCCTGTCTCTGCTTCATCTTCTGTGTACTCTTGATTCTTCTAGTCAGCTCTCATGCTCCCTTCCTTCTCTCTAGCATTTTCCACTGAAAGAGTGGAAATGCTTCACAGGTAGATACAGTCTCTCTCTCTCTCTCTGGTCTTTATTACCAAAAGAACAAGAAGCATAATCTCCATCTGTTTCACAGCTCACTTTTTGTTAGACAACGTTTTGTATTTCCTCCTTAGCATGTGCTTCATCAAAAAATTATTTTGTCCCTCCAGGGAGGTATACCTTGAAGACTGGGTACAGCAGTTTGAATCACACACCTGGCTCTTGACATTCCCTGAATATTGGAGTGAATTTACTCCTCTTCTGCCTAGTGTGCAATGAGTAATCATTCTCCAGAAATGCTCTGCTGTCCTCCACTTTTAGTATTTTGTCCTCCTGCCACAGTTTTGTCAGAATCATCTTCTCCTGCTGGTAGGATTATAGCTTTACTGTTAAAGGTCCAGGTTGTTTTATTATAGCCAAGTTTGGAGCATACACACAATGTGCCCTTTCAATGAACAACTCCTGCTGTGGAATACCAGTCCGGTTGCTTATTTGTTCTTTCATAAAATCAATGCAGTCTGTTTCTTCCGGCTTCTCTGGTATACCTGAAAATCTCAGGTTTTCCCTACACGCTCTGTCTTCTAATTCTGTTATTTTTTGAAATATCTCTTCCTGAGCAGTCTCATATTTAGCCAGCCTTTTCTTCATTTCAACCTCTGACCTCATTTGAATATCTGTTTAAAGCGTATTCCATTTTTTCCAGCCTTTTGTTGTTTGTGTTGATATACTCCATCAATGTTTCGTTTATTTTAACCAGGTCTGTGTGCAGTTGTCTTATATTTTCTTGTAGGTTACTGGAAGTCATGTCTGGAGGTTGCATTGTTTTTTGCTGAACAGCTGCAGAACCTTCTTCCATCAGTGTTTCTTCCTCATGTTTTGTAGCAGATTTTTTTTCCAGATACTGTATATTTCTTTCTTCCTGGCATCCAGGCAGTACGCTTACTAGTCAGTTACTGAAATTTACCCATAAACACAAAAGTCTACTGGCCTTCCCTGTTGAGTTTCTGTTTTCACACTGGGAGAGCTAGAGTCAAGCTGTTACTCAGTGTGCAGCCATCTTTTAAGTCTGTGTGAAGTGGCATCATGTTGATACTTCTAACATAAATTGTAAAGAAATCATGAGCAGTATTAAAGGAAACTGTTTTATGTAAATTATTGAAAAGAAGCATATCTGTGTACTGTCATTGCTCAGCATGTAAATGCAGTGCCTCTGAAGTTACACAGCAAAGGGGCATTTGATTCCCAGCTTATTTTAGCTGCAGTGAGACCAGCACTAGACGTAACCAGGTAGTAGCCAAGAGGCAAATCACCACTATTTGTTATTCTTGGCAAACCTTTTCCTGTCTTTTCACAAATTCATGCTAGATTAGCTACTATCTCATCTAACCTAACCTAAATTCAGAGTATCTCTCTAAATACTTCATTCATAAATTCTCAGTCTTCTCTTGTAATCGCTTTCCAATCCTGCAAGTACTAGAACTAGCCCTTGTCACCCACACTCTGATAACCTGGCTAAGCAGTCTGCTCTTACCCCATCTGTGACCAGTCTGGGTGTATTAAGTGTTCTAAGGTATTGTAGCAACTGCCTTATACTTAATAAATGATTAATGCTTCAATCATTTGGTAGAACAACCTGTAAGGTTTCTAAATATTTAAGAAACATGGAGGCAAACCTGTCACAGCAGCCAACTATTGATGTGCATCTTGCATGTACAGTACTGCATCAGTCACAGGACTGAGCCTACAAATTATGCTGAGGCTGTAAAGAAAAAATTCCAAAGTCTGCTAGAACATACTCTAAAAAGATCAAAGCCTTCAGCATACCAAGCATTACCTACTCTTTCTTCCCTTAGCTATACTGTATCTGTACATTGATCACCCACGAGTCACCAGGAAAGCAGGCCTAAGCCCATAAAGCCCACTAAGTCTGCCACCACACAGGGAAAAGCCTTAGTCATAGGTGACTGTATAGGTAGACATACATACTCCACATTTAGAAGAATGGACAAGAACAGGTTGACTGCATCCTGATTGTCAGGTGCCAGGATTTGTGATGTCGTAAGAGCCTGAAAGTCCCTTAAACCAGGCAAATATAATTTTAACCTAGTGTTGGCCTGTGCAAGAGTGTTTAACCTGAGGTGCTTCACCCAGTGGGACATGCAGGGAGATGTAGCTTCATAGGCTGTTGCTAAGCTAACAACCACTAGGACCCCTTACAAACCTAGCCATGCACCTCAAACCATTTGGGTCCCTGAGTGTCATGGGCATCTGTATGGGGGGGGGGGCATGTTAGCAGGGAGGTAACTAAGGATTTGTATAGGGGTGGTATTAGGATATACTTAGCTTATTGACAGCCTGTGTCCACAAAGGGCATACGAGCTACACTGGGGATAAATTTATGATTTCCCATCCAATTGTCAGGATTTCGTTGTGAATAGGGTCAGGGATGAACTTTGTTTTACATTTATAGGTAGCCAATTCCATAGGGTCAGGATCCACTGGGATCAGTATCTGTCTCTGCAACATGTTTTGCTTTTATCATAAGAAAAGTTCAGTTCACTGGATTTAGTGTTTCTGCCACTGTTTGTTTTGCACATGTGCAACAGATCCAACAGGGCTGGGTATGAGGAAGCCCTGTACACCAGGCAAAGCTTTCCTATCAGCAGCCTGTTGGAGACTGACTACAGAGGAGGGAGAGAGAGAGTCTTTAGGCAGTCAGTGTAGGCCAGGGTATTCGTGCCTTGATGTTGTTGGTGAGAAACCTGTGTGGGCATTCCAACTGTTTGGTTAGAGCATACCAAAGGGAGCATTGTATTCAATGATAGGTCTGATAAGGGCCCGAGTAGAGTGGTACAGTAGTATAACTTCCTGGACATGGTTGCCACCGTTACCTATCAGTTGGGCAACATAAAATGATTTTCTTATTATCTTAGCTATGTGTTGATCAGTGGTCAGATTGCCAGGATCTGTGATGGAACTTAATAAGCATGTGTTACAGGCAGGAAAGACCCTGGTCTTGAGTAGTATATTGCCATCGTGAAGAATGATATCTACACACCAAGACAAAATAATTAGCTTTAACAGTTGGTTGGTGTCATTATAAGGGAATCCAATATGTGTCAGCCTGGAATGAGATATTGGATAAGACTTTCTGTTTTGCCTGGAATGGTTTACACCTCTCGTACAGGAGCTTCTGCATATTGGCTAAAACCTTTGCTGCCTCTGTAGTGCCTTTCTAGGCAGAGTCTCTTACTAGACATTCCTACATAGCAAATTCAAACCCAAATTTGGTTAACATCATGGTGGCACTACTCAAAACTAGAAATCTAAACAGAAAGATGCCAGAACCTGAGGTCCTGGTACTACTTGAACTTATTCAAATCCAACTATTATTTCATTGCTAACTAAAGATCCCCATCATTGTCTCCCAAAGGTCATGGCAATTACCTTAATACTGTTGAGGTGGGTAAAGTATCAAACCAAATCTCTTTTTACTAGGGTACTTCAATTGTCCAAGCATTGATTGATTGTGCTTAGACCTCTAAAGATGGATGTGCTCAAAATTTACTTCACCTAAATAAGAATGCACTGGGACAAATTGTAAAACTGCTCCCTAGATGCTCCAATATCCATGACCTGGTTCTTACTAATCTAGTCCCTGCCTGTACCCTGCCATTCATCTCCAACTCCCTTGTTAAGTATGGCCATTGATCAGTTACCTTCTCTGTCAGGCTTAATTATGCCACCTCATCACCAAATGAAACAATCTTTAGGGACTTTTGCAAGATAAGACCTACTTCAGCTTGAAGAAGAGCTATGCAAAATTCCTTACAGTTTCCAGCAAATGTACCCACCTAAGAGGGCTACCACATCCTGCTAATTTACTGCACTTTAGAATGTATAAGTTTGGTAATCCATGTATCAAAACTGTAAAATAATTTACAAATATCTGATTGATATATGCATGTGAGGAGGCTGCTGCCACTTGATTATTTTTTTACATTTTTGTGGAGCCACATGCATTTTCCAGTTTATTGTTGTATTTGTGGAGCATCTGTGCTATAAATAAATTCAGTAACTGAAACTGCTGTGTAGTTGTGCAGCTGGCTTGGATATGTGGTAGATGTGAAAAGAGTACATAATAATAAATAACGCTGATATGTTCATGTGCTTTATTGCAAGTGTGTTGTGTCTTGTAATATAGTTGAATAACTCCAAGTTTAACATGGTTGGTGAAAGTAAATGATGGGTCAGCCACATAGACCCAGCTATATGAAAGAGGGACCTGCTTAGTGATACCTTGCTTGCAGTGAGAGAAATATGTGAATATGGCTGAGAGAGGTACTAAAAGGTTTTAGGGAACAGTTTTAGTTTTGGGGAAATTGTTGTTGAGTCGGTCTCTTTTTGGAGAATCAGTTCAAAAGCATAGCCTTAGTAGCCTGAGGACACTTGCATGGCTAGCAGACTTTTAGAATTGTGCTGTACTTTGTAATTTCACTATATTATTATTTATTTTTTGTTGAATATGTTCTGTATACCTCTAACAAGCTGTGAACACAGAAATGTCACCCCTGCTGCGCTAGCACTCTTGTTTGTGAAACACGTGTAGGCCTTTTCCATTTGTTTTCTTTAATATTGGCCTTATGTGCCACGTCTGTGACTTTCTTACTTTTACGAAAGACGAACTAATAAAACTTTGTAACTCCGAAAAAACAAGAAAAGGCTAGGAAGCTCGTGCTACTCAAAAGCTGTTACTGCGTTGAAAGTAGTATTGATTTATTTCATAAAATTACATAAAATGAAGCGCTCTTCGTCCTCCTCTTTGGGACAACTTCTTCAGATTAAGCTCACACTTTACATCCACCTTATTTATGCATTTTCTCAGTCATGTGATCAAAAACTCTGTTTCCTCTATACGAAACATTGTATCAATGTTTTGTTACAAAGTAGTGCCAAATACTTCTTAAACACATACACCATACACTAGTCTTCCTTAAAAAGTAATAAAAATGTAATAAAAAAAAATATATATATAAATATATATATATATATATATATATATATATATATATATATATATATATATATATTACTTGACATTTAAATAACTTAAAACAGTTGGAAATAGATTATATAAATTGTATAATGTAATAAAATAGTCACCTATTCAAATTCTTTAATTTTAAAAGACATGCTATATTGCAATGGTCATTGAGGCCAGGTTCTTGGAAGGCATTGGTTCTAATTTGCCATGTTAGTTCACGATCTTCCAATAATAAATTTAATGGTCCACCTCTTAAATCGAAATGAATTTGGTCAATGATCCTAAATTTAAATTTATGACCAACAAAGAGTGTAACATGTTTTGCCAAAGCATTTTACAGTTTTCCATTAACAATAGCGTAATTATGTTTGTATACTCGGTCTCGGAAACGACGTTCCGTTTTCCCTATGTAAAATGCTTTACAGAGTGTGCACAAAGCTAAGTAAACAACTAATTTTGAGTTACAATTTACTTTACAGTTAGTGTAATAACATTTATCATTTACAAGGAATTTTATACCTGTAGCCATGTGTTGACACATACTACAACTGTTACAAGTAAACATTCCTACATTTTGACATGTTGTTCTTTGTTTATGGGATTTTAAAATTTGTTTTAGTTTTTGCCTTTCCTATAAATAATTCTAGGATAATTGTTAAACAATATAGACAAATGTTTATGAGAAAATGCATAAATAAGGTGGGTGTAAAGTGTGAGCTTAATCTGAAGAAGTTGTCTCAAAGAGGACGATGAAAAGCACTTCATTTTATGTAATTTTATGAAATAAATCAGTACTACTTTCAACGCAGTAACAGTTTTTGAGTAGCACAAGCTTCCTAGCCTTTTCTTGTTTTTTCGGAGTTACAAAGTTTTATTAGTTCGTCTTTCTTGTTTGTCTACATGGCTTCTGGCAGCAACAATGTTTCGAACAGTCCCACCCTGTTTGAACCTACTCAAACGCAAAAAGACCAACTTAATTTAACTGACTTGATTCTTGTTTTAACTCAAAGAGTTGACGCCTTGTCAGCGCGATTGGATACGCAATTGCAAGACACACCAGTGCTTCTTACATCTATACTTGATAACACTAGCCCTATTCCACCGGGCCAAGGACAACCACAGATTTATCCTAACTCAACAGCAAGTAGTCTCATTGAAACACACGAAAGTGATGCTGGCACTTCGGCCTTAATTACAAATTCAAACTCTAATGTGGAAAATAATCGTACTATTAGACCACAAGAAGGAAATAGTTTGCAAAACTGTATGGGCAGCAATGCTGTAGGGCTGAATAGTACTCCGCGGATTGAGCATTGTATCGCAGATACAAGTAAATTGAAATTTATCCAACGTTCCAACGAGGAGCAACAAGCCGACAACGACGCCCACTTACAGGTTGGTGTTTCTAATCTATCAGACCAACTTAAACTTTTAGACTTGAAACTGGTAAAAATTAAAAAAACTGCAACTAGAAGTTAACTATTTCCAGGAATGTTTAAAAGAACATTTAGTTCCTAAGGGGTTAAGACATCATTTTTACCCTACAGGCCTTATTGCTGACTCATTGTTTCACCTTGAATTAAATACGTTGTTTGACCAACAAGGATTTGCGTTAATGGAACTTATGATCAAACATTATGGTATACAGATAGCAACCCTAAGACAAGAAGTTATTGATATAAATTCAAATATTACTGGCCATATAGACTTTACAAGATATAAGTTTGAATATGAGAGAAGTTTTGCCACCATTGATCAATTAATGGACAGATTACATACGAATAAAAACAAGAAGATGAACAGGGATCGGTTAGCCTACAATAATGGGTCCGCTTACCCAAGGCCAGCTACAAGCCAAGTAAGCACAGCCTTCATAAGAAGCAATAATAACGACCCAACTGGAAATATAGAACAGTATAGTAATAATCCAGTTGTTGTCGAAAATGACTCGGATGATGGCCATGGAGCAAACAATTGCAACAATGATAATTCTGCTCCTCCACCCAATCAGAATAAATGGAAAAACCGTCTCAGGTTCAAGAACAACAACAACTTGAATAACCAACAAAGGGGAAATTCAAATGCGAACAACTTTAATAATGATTACCGACTAGGTGCAATACCAAAAAAACCCAGTTCTGGATATCAAAACCAAAATCAAAAAAACAGACAGCGATCGAAGAACAGATCCAAAAGATAACAGTTGATGGACAACAACATATGTCTATAATTAAGAATAAATTAGGGGACTTCAATATCTTTAACTATTCTAGTATTGATGTGAATCCAGACTTGGTTGAACTTCTTGCAAAAGGCAATACTTTTGTACCATCTTGTAAGACTGATTTGGTACAGACAATCAAGGATTTAAAATTATTTGTAAGAAAATTGAATTTGAAAACCTTATTGGGCGATTCTGAGTCTGGACCCCAACTATTTAAAGTTGCTAGTGAATTTAACCCCCCTTTACATCCGGTTTTAAATTTATTTGAGTTAGTTACTGAATTAGACTTGAGACATTTATTAGATAACCATAATCCTTTGTTTCATAGTAAAATGGAACTAAAAAATATTACTAGTGATGAACACTTTGCACTTAACATGTTTAAAAATTTAAATGTGCGTGTAATAAAACTGGATAAAGGAGGGGGTCTTGCAATTTTTGACTTGTTTGATTACCAAAAACGTGTTAACAATATTTTGGAGAGTGACACCTATGAGAAGGTGTCTGTCAATGAAGTTAATGTTGCTTACTCTCGGATTAAGAGTTACATCAACGATCTGTTCATTGAAGGGTACATTGATATAAACTTATATAATTACATGATTATTAGTTGGCCAAAAATTCCTGTCCTTTTTGCAATCCCAAAAATTCATAAGGACATTGTCAATCCACCGTTTTGCCCATTAATTGATGGACGCAATTTGATTACTTATGCGTGTGCAAAAGTTGCTGACCATGTATTAAAAAAACATTTGAAGACCGAGCCCCAGGTGTGTAAAGATTCATGGACATTTTTGGAAAACATAAACAACATACGATTTGATCATGACATTAATTTCATTACAATCGATGTCATTGATCTTTACACTTCTATTCCGCACCTTGAAGGAATAGAATGGGTAGACCTTACACTTACTAGAAAAGATGTGTCACGTAGCGAAATTTATTTGGTTACAACTTTATTAGATATTATACTTACTAACAATTATTTTTCTTTTTACAATGATTTGTTCCTACAAAAATGCAGTGTAGCAATGGGCTCCCCATGCGGAGCCAGTTTTGCCAACACCGTAATGGTATTTTGGGAAAGGACTAATATTTTTGAGCATCCTGAATGCATGACTAACATCTGTTATTACACACGGTTCCTCGACGATATTTTTATACTTTTTCGAGGTAATAAGGACAAGGCAGCTTCTTTAATAGAATATCTAAACAATACGACCAGTTTTTTTAAGTTTACTTACAATTATCAAGATAAAAGTATAGAATACTTGGACGTTAACTTAATTAAAGATGACGTCCACAGTAGATAGATTTCAAACATTTTTCAAAAAAAGACGTTTTGTAACTCTTACTTGCAGTATAGTAGTTTACACCCACAGCCACAAAAACAGGCGATCATTAAAAGACAAGTTATAAGAGCTGCTAGGATGATTTCCCTAAACAGTGATTTTGACATAGAGTGTAAACTATTAGATTTAATGTTTCAACAAAGAGGTTATCCAAAAGACCTAATAAGTTCTGTATTATTAGAAGTGAGAACAAAACGCGAAAATGGATTAATTTTGCTTCTCCTTACAACAAGTCACACATTGTACAACTTAGAAGTGGTTGCAAATTCGGAAGTTAAGGAGACAGTTTGCGATCTTGTAAACAGTAACCAATCAATAACAAAAAGAACAACAGACACTAGTAAAAATAACATGTCTTTTGGTTGCAGTTTTATCACTACGTTTAACTCCGATAGTACTACTATCAAATACATTGTATACAAAAACTGGGATTTATTAAAACGTGACAAAAATTTGTCCATATTGTTTAACAATTATCCTAGAGTTATTTATAAGAAAGGCAAAAACCTAAAACAAGTTTTAGAATCCCATAAACAAAGAACAACATGTCGAAGTGTAGGAATGTTTACTTGTAACAGTTGTAGTATGTGTCAACACATGGCTACAGGTATAAAATTCCTTGTAAATGATAAATGTTATTACACTAACTGTAAAGTAAATTGTAACTTAAAATTAGTTGTTTACTTAGCTTCGAGCACACTCTGTAAAGCATTTTACATAGGGAAAACGGAACGTCATTTCCGAGACCGAGTATACGAACATAATTACGCTATTGTTAATGGAAAACTGGAAAATGCTTTGGCAAAACATGTTACACTCTTTGTTGGTCATAAATTTAAATTTAGGATCATTGACCAAATCCATTTCGATTTAAGAGGTGGACCATTAAATCTATTATTGGAAGATCGTGAACTAACATGGCAAATTAGAACCAATGCCTTCCAAGAACCTGGCCTCAATGACCATTGCAATATAGCATGTCTTTTAAAATTAAAGAATTTGAATAGGTGACTATTTGATTACATTATACAATTTATATAATCTATTTCTAACTATTTTAAGTTATTTAAATGTCAAGTAATTAAAATATATATATATATTTTTATTACATTTTTATTACTTTTTAAGGAAGACTAGTGTATGGTGTATGTGTTTAAGAAGTATTTGGCACTACTTTGTAGCGAAACATTGATACGATGTTTCGTATAGAGGAAACAGAGTTTTTGATCACATGACTGAGAAAATGCATAAATAAGGTGGATGTAAAGTGTGAGCTTAATCTGAAGAAGTTGTCCCAAAGAGGACGACGAAAAGCGCTTCATTTTATGTAATTTTATGAAATAAATCAATACTACTTTCAACGCAGTAACAGTTTTTGAGTAGCACGAGCTTCCTAGCCTTTTCTTGTACTTTCTTACTTTTATTTTATTTACATTTTGGTTACCAGGGTAGAACACTGATCATAGCATCTCAAATTGCAGACTTAGCCCAAATTACATTCAAAATAGCAACAACAAAAATGTTCCAAGTGCATGTAAGGGAAATCAGAGATGTGATGGGAAATTAACAGCAAATTTAGTGTGGAACTGAGTTACTGTAAATAGTAACAACAAAAGTGTTCACAAAGGTCATAACAATAGGAACGCAATGGTAACAAAACAGAGTTCTTTTGACTAGAATGAGTTAAAGAAGTCAAAAAGGAGGGACATGGTTCCTGTTGGAATGGAATCCTTGGGATATGGGAAATACATGTTTGGTTAATCACAGGTTAGAATTTAGTGGGAATAAGTAAGGTACAGAATTTATTGGCTGTCACGGTTTGTGATGGGGTAATCCAGCTTGGCAGCTCTTGTCTAGGGAGCATTTTAGAAAGATTTTTTTAAACATGTCCAGGCATAAGCTAAGATTTGTGAAAGTTTTCACTGCTGTGACTTTAGTGACATGTAGAGTTTTAATATCTTGCTATATTGTATTTTTCATGTATCATTTCTCAGGCTGCGGGTGGTGGTGCAACGGTAGCGTTGTCGCCTCACAGTAAGATGTTGTCCTGTTCGATTCTCAGTTAGAGCGTCTTCTGTGTGGAGACATGCGTGAATGGGCGTACCTTCGTTGAAGGTTGTGCATCAGGGCTGGCAACTCGGCACGTAAAAATGTACTGCCAGTCATTAGTGGACCAGAGTTCCGCTGTGGCGACCCCTAACCGGGAAAAGCCGAAAGGCACAACCACATTTATCATATAATGGAACATATTTACATGAATTTTGTAATTAATAAACCTTCTTAAGTTATGTTTGCACTAGGTTAAAATGAGATGCAATAAATCAAGTCTGCATTAATAGTTGCCTCCATTACATTTTTATGACCATTTTATAATATATATATATATATATATATATATATAATATATATATATATATATATATATATATATATATATATATATATGCCCACACATATGTAGATGTGTGTGTGTACGTGTCTATATATATATATATATATATATATATATATATATATAAATAAATTATATTTGTGTGTCTCTGTGTGTATGTATGTGTATATATATATATATATATATATATATATATATGTTATACACACACACATATATGTATATATATATATATATATATATATATATATATATATATATGTGTGTGTGTGTATATATTGCTCTGAGAGTGTTGATGGAGAAGTACAGAGAAGGTCAAAAGGAGTTGCATTGTGTTTTTGTAGACTTAGAGAAAGTATATGACAGGGTGCCTAGAGAGGAGTTGTGGCATTGTATGAGGAAGTCTGGAGTTTCAGAGAAGTATGTAAGAGTGGTACAGGATATGTACGAGGGTAGTGTGACAGCGGTGAGGTCTGCGGTGGGAGTGACGGATGCGTTTAACGTGGAGGTGGGGTTACATTAAGGATCAGCTCTGAGCCCTTTCTTATTTGCAATGGTGATGGACAGGTTGACAGATGAGATCAGACAGGAGTCCCCATGGACTATGATGTTTGCAGATGACATTGTGATCTGTAGTGAGAGTAGGGAACAGGTGGAAGAGACCCTGGAGAGATGGAGATATACTCTAGAGAGAAGAGGAATGAAGGTCAGCAGGACTAAGGCAGAATATATGTGTGTGAATGAGAGGGAGGATAGAGGAATGGTGAGGATGCAAGGAGTAGAGGTGGCGAAGGTGGATGATTTTAAATACTTAGGATCAGTAGTTCAGAGTAACGGTGAGTATGGAAGAGAGGTGAAGAAGAGAGTACAGGCAGGATGGAATGGGTGGAGAAGAGTGTCAGGAGTGATTTGTGACAGACGAGTACCAGTAAGAGTGAAAGGGAAGGTCTACAAGAGGGTAGTGATATCAGCTATGTTATATGGGTTGGAGACAGTGACGTTGACAAAAGGCAGGTGTTAGAGCTGGATGTGGCAGAGTTAAAGATGTTAAGATTTGCACTGGGTGTGACGAGGGTGGACAGGATTAGGAATAAGTATATTAGAGGGTCAGCCCAGGTTGGAAGGTTTGGAGACAAAGCCAGAGAGGCAAGATTACGTTGGTTTGGACATGTGCTGAGGAGGGATGCTGAGTATATTGGGAAAAAGATGCTAAGGATGAAGCTACCAGGTAACAGGAAAAGAGGAAGGCCTACAATAAGGTTTATGGATGTGGTGAGAGAGGACATGCAGGTGGTTGGTGTGACAGAGCAAGATGCAGAGGACAGGAAGAAATGGAAACAGATGATCCGCTGTGGCGACCCCTAACGGGAACAGCCGAAAGAAGATGGTGATATATATGTATGTATACACACACACACACACACACACACACATACATGTATGGATCCACATCTCCATATGTCAGTATACATTTTAGTTCATTATGTTTCCCTTTTTTATTTTATCCATTTCCTTTCTTTTTCCCTTATTTCCCTTTACATCATCTACAAATAATGTATGATCAGAATCTAAAATTATCCACATTACTCTCCTTAGTACCACATATTTTAAGATGATGAACACACCTACATAAAGTTGTTTTGCTATAACATAAATATATTGAATCCTGCTAGTAGGAATTTGCACTGAGGGTGTGCTTGAACACATGTAGTTAGAAAGCCACAATTAAACTAACAGTACTAGTATTTGTTTACCACAGAATCAGTTCTATGACCTGTCACCACATATAAGTGCATAGGCTGCAAAACACAACACCTTATATTGAGCCACATTCAGTTTTTACATTGTCTACAGACCATAGAAGAAGGATTACACGTAGCAGACAGCTGTAATAGTCTTTGTTTGCCACTAATAAATGAATATTCGTAAGTTATATAGAAAAGTAAATAACTCAAATTCTATGATAGACTGCTGGGTATGCACAAACCCAGTGTTGAGGTTTGTACTGTGCATCACTTTGCAGCCTCTTTACTGTCCTGCAGTATAAAATTTACAACTAATCAGTAAACAGCAACAGCACTGAGAGTGTTACCATTAACCATGTATATTAATTTAACCTGTACACATGCATATAGAGAGGTACATGTTTGCCTGTCTCCATTCATCCATCCACAACCCCCTTTTCCCATTTTTGCACATAGGGTCAGGGTGTCACTTCAACAGTGACAATTATCTGCAGCCAAGGTTTACACTACTAGGTAGCTAGCTTGGCGCTGTAGGTCTTCCACACCACACTCATACTTATGGTCAATTTAGAGTGTTTAGTTCACCTACTGCATGTCTTTGGAATGTTGGAGGAAACCCACGTGAACACGGAGAGGACATGCAGACTTCGCACAGAAGGCACCCCAGCCGAGACTCAAACTGGGGAACCTCTTGCTGTGAGGGGATAATGCTGTCTGCTCCACTACTGTCTGTCTGTAAACAAATTCTTATTTCCAGATCTCAATTTAACTCATTGTTTTACCATTTTTCCCTTCTCTCCCCTTCCCTTTCTTTCACGCCTTCTCCTCTAAAGCTGTAATATGAAGTTAAACTTCCTATGCTTAACAATTTAAATCACAAGACAGTTGACATATGAAGCAAACAAAATGTTAAAATGCTTTTTTTATTCACTTGTCTTACAGATTGCTTCATCTTCTATCTTTAAAAAGCTGCAGGTCATTCACTTCCTTACTTGCAGTCAGTTACATCAAGGTTTAACTTCTTGAATTCACCTTAGCCCCAGATTTCCAAAATCATTTGCATGAGAAGCAGGCGGGAAGTTTTACAACCCCAGAATTAAGTTGTTCTTTTGTCAAACAATGTATTCTTTCATATGAAGCACTAAGCCCATATACAAACAAAGTCCAAACAAAAGCTGGCTCAGGCGGATCCACAGTAAAACTACAATTTATTGAACTTTAATAAACACAAAATAAAAAAGATGATTAGCACCTTTGTTCACTTCTTATGAACTCCATCAGATAATCCTATACATGTTTGTCTGTTTAAATAGCCTTAAAGCAACACCAGTGATCAATCCACACACCTCCTTCCTTAAAGCAGCACATTTCTTTTATCCAATATTCACCATACAAAAATATCTAAAATATATAAATATAGCATATAAAATACATAACACCAATATAGGAACACACAACTCGTGTCTAAAAACAGGCCTGAAAATCAAAATAGCCAATAAAAAGAGCAATAGAAATACTTAATTATTTATAAATACTTGAATGTTCAAAAAATGTAAATGTTTAAAATGTTAAATACTTAAGCCTACAGCAACTGATATTCCCAGATGGTCTTCAATCCAAGTAGTAACCAGCCCTGACCCTGCTTAGCTTCCAAGATGAAATGGGAACAAATACAGTTAGGTTAGTCTGGTTATTAATTGCTTGATATACATAAATGTGTGTGTATAACCCATATACTTCTTAAGGTCATGGTATATAAATAAATATAAATTAGTTAAAATAAAAAAATAAAATTATTCCTTTTAAGGAAGGGTGTGTGTGTATGTGGACTGACCAATGGGGTTGCTTTTGAGAATATTTAAACAGGACAAACATGTATAGGATTATTTGATGAAGGTCATAAGAAGTGAACAAAAGCGCTAATCATCTTTTTTATTTTGTGTTAAAGTTCAATAAATTGTAGTTTTACCGTGGATCCTCCTGATCTAGCTTTAGTTTCGACTATGTATTCTTCCATCTCGAGCTCTGATTTGAAAAGTGCCCACTCCAGACCCAATAATCTGGTAATAAAAAGAATAAAAAAAAAAAAAAAAAGAGGACAGCAAAAGCTAATGTTATTTAACTTACAATTGCACTCTTTTTCAGAAATCGTTTTGCTATTATATTGTCAGTACCTAACATTTAGATAACTTGATAGTACAAAGTGCATGTAAAATCAAATCAGTGTTTTGAATTCCAGCATATAGCAAGGATTTAATACTTGCAGAAAGTTTTTTTGTCAATGTATATGCAGAACAGAAACACAAAACAAAAAAAAAGTCAAAATATTTCCCCCTTGTCTCCCAGATATGACCCTTAATGTTGATATCATATTTGAATTTAGTCTATGAAGTGACTGTTGTATTTAACCTTAAATCAATTATAAGTTTAATAATTAATATATTTAGAACATTCAGATAAAAAAATATTCCAAGCTCACTGAAGTAATTATGAATTTCTGAAGCATACATAGTTATAGAATTCCTTTTCTTGACACAAGCCTAATGTTAAAAAGACAAATACAGTCCAAAAAGGAAAAGTTCTTTTGTTCTTAATTTTTTTTTTGTTTAATTTTAGAAGAAGTCTTCATTTCAGTCTTTTTCTTAAGGGATGTTTGCTGCAGTCCATTTCCTCAGTACAATTATTTTATTTTTATGAACAAATGAAGTTGCTTATTCTAGTGTATCAAAAATTTTGATTTCTTCAGGGAGAGAGAGTTTTATCTTGCGGTAAACAATAAGCAAGTTTTAATATTCCTTTTTAAGCATTCTAATCAAAGGTAAACATGGTTTTATTTTAGTCACTACTTTAGTGAAATAGTCATTATCAGATCTGTCTTGATGCTCTCCTATTCTGATAGGTGGGTTGGACCAAGTTGCCTTCAGTATTTGGTCTTTTTCCATACTGGACATGACTATTGGTGATCTAGGAGGTGAATTTTCCTTTTTTGATCTTATAGTCAAAGATCAGTGAGCTCTCTTTATACCAAGAGATAACGTTTCTGGCAAATTAATTTTATGTAACCAAGTTATTAAAACGTTTATAATCTTATTTCCTTCATATTTTTCTGGTATTCCATATATTCTTGCATGATTTCTTCTTGGTCTGTTTTCCAAATCATCAACTTATCCATAAGCCAATTATTTTGTTTTAAGAGAAATTCACTTTGAGACTCACCTTCAGATATTCTACTGTTATAGTCATTTAAGTCTCTTCCATGTTATTAATTTGTATACCTTGTTGTTTTATTAATGTCTCCAGATGACCCATCTGCTTTCTACATTCTTCTTTGAAATTTTCCATTTTTGTATCCAGTAAGTCCATTAACCAAACATCCCACTTATGTTATGCTGACAAGGCCATAAGAAGGCTGAAACATGCACACCCACAGCTAGTCATGTGCATTCAGAACTGCCATATAGCTGCAACACCTGATGTCCTTAAGCGGCCATTTGCATATATCCCACGTTACCTCTAATACAAGAAGTTTTAAGGAACCACACAGTGGAAAATCTAGCTTGGCAGGGTTTTTCTTCTGAGTAAAATGTGTGTCATTTACTTAAGTCTTAAGGAAAACTGGCAAGCAGTTCAGTGAAAATAAAGTTTGAAACTGTGGAAACTGAATTGCTCTGCAAGTAGCTGCCTTCCCACCAGTCTTAGCCAGCAAAGTGCGGATAGGCCATTTCTTTATTTGATGGTGTTAATCTGGCTTCCAGATCTCACATTTCACTTAAGGACTGTCCCAAGTAATCGTGTTTATTGGTAAACAAAATCATTTAAGTTTTAACATATTGAGTTACATGTGATGTACTTATTAATTTGTTCATAATAAAAAAATCAGATCTACATTCAAAATGTCTTCATCTCTAGATTTGCACATTTTTTACCATTTATATTTGTTATAGATATGCCCTCATCTTGTAAAGTAGGCTTTCTTATTCTGAAATGTATAGTTTTATTTTTTAATGTGACCTGTATTATTTAAGTTTAATAAACTGGTGTTTCTGTTTACTGCATATTGAGCAATTGTCCAATACCAGCCTCTTGATGATGCATTAGAGGGGAGGTCTAGTTTGTAGTGGATTAGCATGTGTTCTGCAGTCTGCTGCAGACTACTACAAGGTAGCCAGAATGTAGCACAATCATTTACTCAGTGAGACAATAAATCAATAAAGAAACTAGGCTATATGCAAGTGAAAGGTAACAGAAGTAAAATGGAATAAGATAAAATTATTAGAAAGGTGTATAGTGCTTGGTATAAAATGAAATTGGTAAAATCAAGATCAACTACCACATCTGGCACACACAAACCTTTGACAGAAAAAACAATAAAAAACAAAAAGGAACAGACAAGTGCTTTCATGGCTGGAGGCCGCTTCTTCAGACCATAGTATTCCATACAAACTGTAGCACTGTTAAAAATACAAGTTACCCAGTCAGAGAAAACAGTCATGTCACATGGCTTACTCAGGAAGCAGCAGGGCAAAACCATTCATAAAACCATTCTAAAAATGATTCTAAAAAATTATAAAAGCAGTGCCTTAAGCCATGTGCTTGTAAAACTGGTTTGATGGAAACATTATTATTCAAACTAGGGGGCAAATCTGCTTTTAATAAAGTAATTCATCTAAGTTCATCACATTCAATAATGTTTCTTATATCCCCTCCTCTAATAGTACATTCAGTGCACTCTAAAACAGTAAATTTAAAACAATGAGCAGAGCCAGAATCAGATGCATGTTTAGCTAAAGCATTTGTAAGTTTTTTGTTGCGAATGTCCCCAACATGTATTCTCTGTTTCAGCATCCGATTTGTTTTCCTATATAAAAACTGCTGCAAGCTTGATATTTTGCATAATAAATCACATTCAAACTCCTGCAGTCAGCATAAAAGTCAAACTGGATTTGATGGCACAAAGAGGGATGTTCCGTAGAGCTTGTAATCAAAATATGTTTGCATGCTTGACAATATCGACATGGACAAGTACCTGTACAATCAGACAAAGGAAAACTGTTGCATTTAGTATATTTATAGCACAGTTCTCTTTTTAAATATTTATTATTGTGAAAAGAAAAACTTGGTGTGGATCCTAGTGCCCTTCTAACTGTTTCATCTGTCATCAGAACTGGGCAGTTCTTTTTTATAATCTCACAAATCATTCCTACATTGCTTGAGGATGTAAGTACAACTCAAGGGGTGTCAGTTTGTTTGTCTGACCTATTATGTGCTACTTTATTATATTCCTTGAAAAGGGGTTGTACAGTAGTTTCCTTAGGGAACTTACTTCAGATACTTCTTCGTCTCCTTCCTCACAAGAGTAGCGTCTTCCATGAACCATTCTGTATCTCTGTTAGTGCTTCCTCTGCACTATTGTTCATATTGTGAAGCCTCAATGTTCTGACCAACTGACCCTTCAGCACATTCCGAGAGATGTGTCTGGGATGCAAGCTGGTTTTATGCAAAATGTTGTTATTTTTGTAAGACTTCCTAAAAAGCTTAGTCTCTGTTTTGCCATATATGTCCTTGGATATAGTAACATCTAAAAAATCAATTGATTCACTCAAGAAGTGATGAGTAAATCTTAAAAAGGTAGTTGTGGTATGTAAATAATCAATGAATAATGAAAGGGTATCACATATGCCTCGCCATACTAAAAATATGTCATCCACAAATTGTCTGTAGTAGCTGAAGTTGCCCACAGATTATTCAAATAAAAATATTCATATTCCCATTGAGCTAAGACTAGATTCCCATATGAATTGGCACATGTTGTGTACCCCACTCTCTGTAGACAGAAAGCATCTTCAAAGATAAACACATTATTCTCTAGGACTACTTCAAGTAGCGTATATATCAAAGTCACTTTGTAGAAAAGTCACTATTCCTGAACAAAAAGCCTCTAACATATTCAATACCAAAGTCATTGGGAATGACAGTAAAAACTGAATTAATGTCAAGGGTGACTAGAAGTAGTTTTTCAGTATTTTTAAGTTCTTTATGCCAAGTATAAAAGTCACAAAAAAAATTGTATCTTTAAGGACACTGGGTGCACTGTCTAAAACAGGAAGCAGGGATTTTTCCACAAAAATAGGTAATGTCTCTGTCTCCCAACCCCTGCTAGAGACAATTGGTCGCATGGGGGAATCGTTCAAATTCTTGTGCACCTTAGGTAGCCCGTATAATATAGGTATAACTGGATGCTCAGTTGAAAAATAATTACATAAGTCTAGAGAAGTTAGGCCAGTCATATGTAAATATAAAACATGGAATTCAACCTTATTAATCAGACCTTCAGCTTGTTGTTTCAGGAGGGCCATATAGGTATTTGCATCATCGCGTCTATATTACAACATTGAAGCTTTAGTTAATCGAATAAGTAAAGCTCGAACTTGTAATATTGAAACCGGAAAATGTCGAACGGCCATTTCAACCCAGGGAAACATTTTCCTTGGCCGCTTAAAAAAAAAACTTTAGACCCAAAATCAGATGGGGGGCTTTACCCCCCCCCCCCCAACTAAATATACCAACTCCAAGATCGTTTCAAATTGGAGAAAAGGGCATAATCCACATAATGGCCAAGGGAAGCACTTCCCTGGGTTGAATTGGCTGTTCGACATTTTACGGTTTTGATATTACAATTTTAGTTATTCAATTAACTAAAGCTTCTATCTTGTAATATAGACCCGCATCATCTAACATTTGACACATCTTAATAAGGTAATGCTCTTTGTCCATAAGGACTTTACCTCCACCTTTATCGACTGGACGAATCTCAAGACGGATTTTAACATAGTGTGTTTTGTGCATCATATTGTATTAAAAAGGGAGGCTCTGTCATGAAGTGCAGAACTTCCACGTAGGTCATTCTCACAAAGATTAACAAATATATCAATCAATCAATCAATGGGTGCATATTGGACTTAAATGAACTTGGTTTCTTAAAACAATTAGAGGTAGAAACTATTTGTTGAGGAAACATTAAACTTAAATTAGCATTTCTGGCAAATAATTTCAAGTCAGTAATTGTATCATTCGTATTTGATTTCTTGGCTGGTATAAAGGACAGCCCTTTGTTCAACAGACTCTTTTGATCACAAGTCAAATTAAAAGATGAACTATTAAAAATAAAGTTCTTTGAGTCTTGATCCTCATATTTATCCTGTGTACTGTGTTGCCCTGGTTCAAGGAGTGAATGCATCCCCTTCTGGGTCGACTTCGGGACCGCCTCCTCATGTACTCTGTCTCTGTAGATTGAGGTTCTTTGAGTAAAAAATGGGGTGCTGAAGAAGTACCAGGCACAGTTACTTTGGGTGGTTGAATTGTTAAAGAGCCATTGCTACTATTAGTTGCCTTACTAGGGTAGTGGGCCTGTGTAATACTGTTGTCAGATGTAATAACGTCATCTTCATGTGCAGAACCAACAGTAGTGTCTGCATTGTTGGTTCTGTCACGAGGCCAGGAAAAAACATTACCTTTACGAAAAATCAAGTAAATCTCTTTGTAGTTTCTTTCTCTATGTCATTTACAGCCTTGACTCATAAGCCAAAACATTATCAAATAAATCATCCAAGTAAACTTTGTGTTGTTCAGAAGTAAATTTACTCATTATGCCTGTTTGTAATATATTAATCTCACATAACAGAAGTTCTTCTTCAGGTTTAAAAAAACATTAATAAAAGCTTCATATAATCAAAGCTCACCTGTAATTTAATTGATTGCCAGCGTTTCAGCAGTTCAGAATAATGTGTACCATAAGTAGGCATCTTCAGAATGTATAACCCTCGTGGTACAACCTTATGATTAAGTGCAGCTTCTAAATGTAGGTGTTGCCACTGAAGATGCTTAAATTTAAACAGCTTATTTTCTAGCTCCTTCAGTACAGCCATAAGTGCTTCAAATGTGTTTGAATCCATTCTAGAGTCAGCAGAAGGAGCATTTGTAGGCATGTAAAGGTGGAGGTATAGTCCTTATGTATAAAGAGCATTATCTTACTATGATGCATCAAATGTTAGATTAGGTTCATAGGTTCGTACTAGGCTATCTGCCCAAGGGCATTTATAAGCCTAGCCCAGAGTTTTGTGGCTTTCGCCACCCCTTTAGTTTGAAGAAAAATATGCCCATTATTTTGCTGTGCCTCTGTCAAGCAGTGATGCAAACACCTGTAAGTCCCTCCTGAAACAACAGGTTGAAGGTCTGATTAATAAGGCTGAGTTCCATGTTTTTGATCTGCATATGACTGGCCTGATTTCTGTAGACTTTTATATAATTTTTCAACTGAACATCCAGTTATACCAGTTTTATATGGGCTACCTAAGTGCACAAGAATTTGAATGATTCCCCCCATGCGACCAATTGTCTCTAGCAGGGGATGGGTGACAGAGGCATTATCTATTTTTGTGGAAAGATACCTGCATCCTATTTTAGATGGTGTACCCAGTGTCCTTAAAGATGCAGAATTTTTTTTCTATGACTTTTATGCTTGTTATAAAGAACTTGAGAATACTGAGCAACTACTTCTGGTCATCCTTGACATTAATTCACTTTTTACTGTCATTCCAAATGACGTTGATATTGAATATGTTAGAGGCTTTTTGTTCAGGAATACTGACTTTTCTCAAACAAAATGACTGATATATATGCTACTTGAACTAGTCTTAGAGAATAATGTGTTTATCTTTTTTCTATCTACAGTGTGTTTGGCTGGCAATGGTCACGGCATATGCCAATTCTTATACGAATTTGGTCTTAATTCAATGCGAATATGGATTTATTTATTCAAATAATCCGTGTGTGGATAACATCAGCTATATAGATGTTTTGTGGATGACATCTTTTTGATTTGAAAGGCATATCTGATACCCTTTCATCATTCATTGATTATTTACATCCCACAACTACCTTTTTAAGATTTACTTATCACTTCTTGAGTGAATCAGTAGATTTGTTTAGATATTACTATATCCAAGGACGTATGTGGCAAAATAGAGACTAAGATTTTTACGAAGTCTTGCAAAAAGAACAATTTGCATAGAACCAGCATGCACCCCAGACACATCTCTCAGAATGTGCTGAAGGGTCAGTTGGTCAGAACATTGAGGCTTCACAATATGGACAATAGTGCAAATGAAGCACTAATAGAGATATCTGAATGGTTCTTGGCAAAAGGCTACTCTTGTGAGGAAGTAGACAAAGCAGTATCTGAAGTAAGTTCCCTAAGGGAAACTACTGCACAACCCTTTTTCGAGGAATATAATGAAGTAGCACATAATAGGTCAGACAGACAAACTGTCACCCCTTGAGTTGTACTTACATCCTCAAGCAATGTAGGAATTATTTGTGAGAGTAGAAAAAAGAACTGCCCAGTTCTGATGACAGATGAAACAGTTAAAAGGGCACTATGATCCACATCGAGTTTTTCTTTTTACAATAATAAATCTTTAAAAAGAGAACTGTGCTATAAATATATTAAATGCAACAGTTTTCCTTTGTCTGATCGTACAGGTACTTTTCCTTATCAATCTTGTGAAACATGCAAACATATTTTGATTACAAGCTGTATTGAGCATCCCTCTTTGTGCCATCAAATCCAGTTTGACTTTTATGCTGACTGCAGGAGTTTAAATGTGATTTAATATGCAAAATGTCAAGCGCACAGCAGTTTTTATGTAGCAAAAACAAACTGGATACTGAAAGAAAGAATACTTGAACATGTTGGGGACATTTGCAATAAAAAAACTTACAAATGCTTTAGCTAAACATGTATCTGATTCTGGCTCTGCTCATTGTTTTAAATATACTGTTTTAGAGTGCTTTGAACATACCATTAGAAGAAGGGATATCAGAAACATTACTGAATGTGCTGACTTTGGGTGGATTATTTTATTAAAAGCAGATTCTTCCCCTGGTTTGAATAATAAAGTTTCCATCAAACCAGTTTTACAGGCACATGACTTAAGGCATTGATTTTATAATATTTTAGAATAGTTTTTTTAGAATGGTTTTATGAATGGTTTTGCCCTACCACTTCTTGAGTAATCCATGTGACCTGATTGTTTTTTTCTGATTGGGTAACTTGTTTTTTTTCTGATTGGATAAATTGTATTTTTAACAGTACTACAGTTTGTATAGAGTACTATGGTCTGAACAAGTGGCCTCCAGCTATGAAAGTGCTTACTTTTTACTTTTTGGGTTTTATTGTTTTTTTTCTATTAAAATTTTATATGTGCCAGCCATGGTGGTCGAGCTTGTTTTTACCTGTTGGATTGCATTTTATGGTAGCTCGACCTTAATTCATCTCGTATACTTCTGTTTTTTATTTGTCTACCAATGGATTATTAGGGAGAAAACTGTGGCTGTGTCAATCACTTCGCTGGTATCCCTACTGGGTAGTGAGTTTGCATGTTATACCACAAGAAATTAGTGCCAAAAAGAAAACATTTGGAATAATTTGCACATCTGTGAAGATGCAGCAAAGTGATCACTTGTAGACAGATGTTTACCAACACAGTGATAGACAGCTATTTACTGCAGTGTTACATCTGTGTTAATGCACTGTATGCCAAGTACAATAACCTTTAGGAGAATTTATTTGTAGTGCATGAAGTACCAAAATTATGTTCCAAAATCAGGAGAAAGATAAACTTGTCAAGTACTTCCCTAGTGCAAGACCCATACTTAAAGATCAAATTTAAATAAGTGAAACAAAGTTTTCTTTTCACACAAAAAGTGTTTGCATGCATCTTTATGAACAGGAAGCAGTCAAAAGCTGGTAAAAAAGCTTTGATAACCACAACAGCAGCTACACTGTAAAACACACTGAAAAATGTTTAGAGCTTTCATCCGTTAGACATCATCAGAACTAAGCAGGTGCCCAACCAGAACAGTTAAATATCAATTAAAATTAGTTTGGTTTGGTGCATCTTTATGAATGCAAACACTTTTTTTTGTGTGAGAAATTTGTTTTGCAGCATTTAGTAAGAAATATAGTTTTCAAGTTTGCTTCTGAAAGCAGAAGACTAAACATGCAGAGCTGTGCTTATGGCAATATTAATGGATAGGCATTAGAAAAAAAAGATTTAAAAATTGACACAGAGATGTGTTTATGGCATTAATAGGACGGCAGGCTGTGCTTACCTCACTTTGGGTTCCAGCTCTAATTATGTTGGTTTAACATGGGTAAGTAATTGTGAATTAAGTTATGTAATTGATAAACTGTTTTAATTTAACAGCTTGGCAATTGCGTAAGTTAATTCGCAGATACTTACGTTTGCTAATCCAGCAAAATTAGAGCTGGAATCCAAAGTGAGGTAAGCACAGCCTGCCGTCCTGTTAATGCCGTAAACACATCTCTGTATGCTAAACAATTTTTAAATCTTTTTTTATTTATAAATTGGGTAAAGCAGCCTTTTATTTTTGCATAAAAAACTGCACATGTAAAGATGCATGTAGACATTTTTCTACGCAAAAACCAAAGGTAATTTTGTACCTTTAAATATTATCTTAACAGTGGTTTTGGGGTGCTTAACAACTTCTTAATGACACCTAAGTGCTGTTAAGGTCCAGGGAAGTGAGTTTTAACAGTTTTATCTTTTTTTCTGATTTCAGAACATAATCATAGCACTCTGTAAACTACAAATACATTACTAGTAAAGTTTATTGTACTTGGTATAGAGTATAATAACGTAGATGTCGCACTGTAGTAAATAATTGGTGCTATGGAATGATTGCTTAGCTGCATCTTCATCTTCACAGATGGAGAGATTATCCCAAGTTTTCTTTCCAGCTCTTATTCCTTGTGGTGTAATATACAAACTCATTATACAGTAGGTCTGTCATTGAGGTGATTCACACATCTGTAGTTTTCTCTTTAGAAGTGATCAGTCAGCCCATTTGTAGGCAGTGATTTATTAGTTTTACATCTGTTTTATTACATTGTATGCCAAGGACTATGCATCTTAGTAAGAATCTTTTCCTCTTTCATCTTACTTTGTTACCTTTCACTTGACCATAGCTGTGATTACTTATTGATTTATCGTCTGACTGAGTTACTTGCTACTTTGTAATATAATCTGCTGCAGACTACAGAATACATGCCAACAAACTATAAACTGTTTCTCCCCTCTAATGCATCATCAGAAGTTGGGGCTGGATGGCATGGAATCGGGAAGTAATTGGATAACTGCACAGCATACAGTAAACAGAAACACCAGTTTATTAAACTTAATATAGGCCTACTGAAGTACAAACTACACATTTTAGGGTAATAAAGCCTACTTTACATGATGAAGGCAATTATAACAAAAAGAAATGGTAAAAAATATTGATTTTTTAAATGTTGATGACTTATGAACCTAAACACATTGTTTTTTTTTCACTTCAGTATGATTTTTCCAATCCAAATTCCTCTTAGAACATATTTAAAACTTTATAGAGAGACAGAGAGAACATGTTTAACACTGTATACAAACATATAATTTAAGTGTATACACTGTACTGGTGACTCTTTCTATGGACATAAGCATTACAGAAATCTCTCATCTCATTTAAAACCCAGTAATCCAACCCCAGCTTGTTTTCATTCACTATTATTTTTATATGTCTTCTTCACTTTCATCATTACCTATCAAATCCCATATTTTTCATTTCTTTTTCACAAAGCCCATGTTGGCCCCAGTACAACTTAATTTAATTTCTTTAATCTCGCACATCATGTTGTCTACTACTACAATTGTAAGCATCTTTTTAGTTTTACATTTTTTAGTTATGGCATTTTAGCAATGCAATGTAATCAGTGCCTTAGCTGGTTTGGAACATTTTTGTTCAACCGGACTAAGCAAAAACATGGCCACATTCAAATTCAACTCTTTTTTGAATATCAAGATTTATTTTTCTATTCAAATTGGAGTTTTGCTGATGCACTCTAGTTCATTCCCAGGATACATGCTGTCAGGTTCCCTTCTCTTGCTCACACCAGTCTCTGGCATGGATCACTCACTAACGGGAAGTTTTTTTTAGTCTATCTGAAGTATACAGGCATATGTGCAAACACTTCCATATGAAAATTCTTAACTTTCTAAACCTGGTTGCTTATCTCGGGACTTGGCATATCTCTTTCCACTCTTCCTTTCATATATCCTCCCTTAGTATTCTGTACCATTCCTCTTTATTTTCAAAATGCCTTACTTTGCAACTCTACTGAAGCCCTATAGGTTCTACTCAATATATTTTTTGTATCATCTATTAGATCTGTTCTTGCCTGTGTTGCAATTTTTACTGTGCTTGGCATGTGTCAACCAGCCTCATTCTCCTTCATGTTCCTTAACAGTGAGGATTTCCACAAATGTAAACTGGTTTGCTGCTTATGGATGGAACTCTTTAATTCCCTTCCCACTTCCTAATTTCATTTCCCTTCATCATTTGTTCCCAATATCTTAAGTTACTATTCTTTTTACACCATAGGTTTGTGACATCTTTTTGTTTACCCACCTTTTCCCTTCTCTTTGTTATGTCTTATTTATTTTACATTTGTTAACCGGGGGTGTCTGACTGAGCCGAAAAGTCCCTTTTACAGCAGAGGCCCGGGGAGAAAAGCTCCACAAAGAAAAATTGCAGACACATTTAGTTATTTAGACATGATCAGTGTACACACAAATTACAAGCGACATGTTTTTACAGTGGTATGCGGCACATAAACAGTTACAGTGGAGAGAACAAACAAAAAAATATTAATTTTAAAAATAAGGGTAATTAATAGATTTGTGGTGTACAGCTGAAATTTGGAACATAGGTAGAGTACATACAGAGTACACAGGTACAGTACATACATTGTAGATTAGCCAGTGTTTGTGAGTAAGATTGAAAACTATTATCAAGTGCTCTAGATTTAGTATGTATATGTTATCCACTTTCATTAGCCTCGGGAGCAATCATGGCACTGCCAACTTTGCTTGAGATGTTGCCTGATGAGGTCTTTAAAGGAGGCTTTGGATGATGTGTTTTGAATGCTAGTAGGGACAGTAGGGACTAGTATGGGTAATATTTATATTCAGATTGTGTATATCTTTAATAAGGCAAAGTTAACAAATTTACATATTCTTGTACATAGATTACCTTCTTATTGGTCTCCATCTCCTCCAGATCTCTGTTTGTGTTCTTCCCTTTTTGTGCCTAATATTATGAATTTTTGTTAAGACATACAGCTTTGGACGTGTATTAGATAGACTAACCTAATTTGTTGCCTTAAGGTATAATTTCAGGTTTGGCAATCCTAGTCCCCTCAGCTCTTTTGGTAAACTCATTAACTCACATTTAACTTTTCCCTTCTATTTATCACAGAATAATTCTTTCAACTCCTGTTTATTTTTTCCAGTCCCTTAGGCTGGTACAAGTGCACTTGGCTACATAAGGAATGCATGATACCAAAAACATCTGGATTGCTTGTATTTGATTGTCTGTTTTCATAAATAACTACTTCTGTTGTCTAATTTTCCTTATCATTTTATTTGTAGCCTCAGCACGCATTTTACCGGCAGCCTGATTTATATCTCACTTCAGCCAGATTCCTAAATATCTCATCATCTTTTGTCCCCATAGGTAGGGAAAATGCTGGATCAAATCAGATGTTGGTGTATAGCTCAAAACAGTTGCTTGGTTTTGGTTTCCTTCACTTTGTAACCTGCTATACTAGCAGAAATTTTGCAAACACTCTTCTATATCTTTTTCTGGGTCTGAAAGATACAGTATAATTTTTATCCCAAAGAGAGTTATCTTTTCCTGAACTTTTTCCCAAATCATAATTTTATATATTTGATTTTTTAAACACCTTTATTAAATTATCACTTGTGAGACAGGCAAATTTACATTTATATAACAGTAAACAAACTGTATTAACAAGTTCACATTTACAAACACTATACTTTCACATATATTGCTATACATTACACAACCTAAGTAACATTGTATAAATTATTAAATTCCTGCCCTTTTTTTAACAAAAAACATCTTTATTAAACCATCACTGACGGCATAGGCAATCATACATTTATATAAATGAAAACAAAACACACCGACACAGTCCTAGTTGCAAGCATTTAACATCTCAAACCATACTGACACACTCCCAGTTGCAAACATTATACATCACTTATAATCTATGCAATCATTTTCAGTCATTTTCTTTTAAACCTCATTCCTCCCCTGTATATATAGTTCCCACAATTCCCATTTTTCCAATATAGTTTTCTCCTGTCCTTTTGTAAATATCTCAATTCCAGTTGTTTTATCTCAGTTATTTTATTCACTACTTCTAGTATAGTTGGTTGGTTTAGATTTTGATTTCCATTTTCTAGTAATTGCTTTTTTGGCAGTAGCCATAATTAGACACAACAAGGCCTTACCATGTCTTGGCAATTGCAATTCTGTAATATAGCTTTGAAAAATCATCTCCCTCATCACACCAATTTGCCCACCCAGCATCTCCGACAGTACATCCCGCAAGAAATCCTTAGTCTGTCAGCTCACCGCATTCCCAGAAAATATGTTCCCAATTATATGTTTCTTGCCCATCACACACTTGCTGTCTGCCTTAGGAAAAATTCTCTGCATTTATTTGGGGTATAAACATATGTATGTAAGGATTTCCAAGCAAAAATCATAATTCTTCTAGATTTTGTTACATATTTGGAAGGCACACATTTATCCTCCCATTGTTTCTTTGTGAATTGCTTATCCAAGCTCTTTTCCCAATCCTTTCTAACAACCTCTGATTGATTCTTATAGTTATCCTGCAATATTTTATATGCTGTAGTAATTATTCCTTTTTTAATGACAGCTTCTATTCTAGATTCTACTAAAACTTCTACCATTGCCAGTCTTTTGTTTAGGATCCCCCTATTTTTTCTCCTTGCCTTATACTCTTGATATCGGTCCTTGAAAGTGAAGGCAATCTCTAATCTGCAGTCTAAATACATTTGTGGTGTCTTCCCATTCTATTGTCTTTTCCTTTATGGTTATAGTTTTCTCCAATAAATTCCAGCCCCCTCTTGCCAATTCTCTGTATCCCTAATTTCAGTCATTCCTATCGGCAGAATCTCCCTTCTCCATTCCCGTGTTGGCTTAGTTCTTAGAATACTTTCTGCTACTTTATGGATATAATATTCTGTATGATTATTGTTATTCTCCTTACAGGCCTACATCCAAAATCCCAGTCTCTCCTTCTTTCTTGAGCCCCACCTCCATTTCAACATTATCTCTTTCTACTTTGAATTATAGTTTTCTGCTTGTGCTATGTATAGGAGCCTTAACCGTGTAGCTCTAAATTACCCCTTCGAATCGGGTAATCTCAATCCGCCCTGATCTACTGGAAGAATTAGTTTATCTCACTTGACTCTTGCCATCTTCCCCTCCCATATAAAGTCCATCAGCTCTTTATTAATTGTTATCCACAACTTATCTGGTTGATAAAAATATGTTCGACCTGTGTATGAGACCAATGGGAGTAAAAACAATTAACTGCCTGTATCTTACTATCCATATCCATATAACAAAGCTTCCATTTTCTCATTTTTTTGTATTAGCTGTTGTTTAGTCACTTCACACATATCCTTAGCTGCTATAGCAGAATCATTTTTAATCCATACTCCTAAATATTTCATGTGGGTACATAAATTACCGTTTTTGCCTTTGTTTTAGCTTTATTAATTTTGTATTCTGAAAAGATGTGAAACTGTCTTAAAATGTTGTACAACACTGTAATGTCTCTCTTTTTTCTGGCATAAAATCATATTCTCTGCAAATAGAGACAGCTTTTCTTGACTACCTACTATATCAATTATATCTTTGAATTTCTGAGTCCCTTACTTTCTTTGTCAGTGATTCTAAATATAATGGAAATAACAAAGGGAAAAGAGGACACCCATGCCTAGTTCCTCTGCTCAAGCAGAAATTATGAGAGAGGACCCCACCCACTTTAATTTTCACCTCCGATCCCTCATATACTTGTAATCAGCTTTATAATTTTTTTCAGGAAATACAAATGCTTTCATTGCCCAGCTCATAAAGTCTAGCATTCTTTGTCAAATGCTTTCTCTGCATCAAGACCCACCAATAACAATGGTATTTTCTTACAGTCTGCTTCCATGTGGATCGTCGGTGTTCTGTTACTGTTGTCAAATGTTTTTCTCCCCTCCACAAAAACACATATATCGATATCTATCAATTCTGGCATTACTTTTGCCATTCTTTAGCTGTTATAGACATGACACTATAATCATGGTTTAGTATTGAAATGGGCCTGTGTGAAGCTGGATGTGATGGATCTTCACCTTCTTTGGGTATTGCAGC
The DNA here is from genome assembly GCF_019279795.1 of Protopterus annectens. Taxonomy (NCBI): domain Eukaryota; kingdom Metazoa; phylum Chordata; order Ceratodontiformes; family Protopteridae; genus Protopterus; species Protopterus annectens. The sequence goes on from NC_056743.1 coordinate 979,454,844, forward strand.
TACCACTGCTTTCATCTAGGATGTTGGCGCTTTCCCTCCTCTTAAAATACTGTTAAGCAAAACCTTCCAGATCTTTATCATTTTTTTTTCCCTCCTAACGTCCGAACTTCCACAGGAGTACCATCTATTCCTGGAGACTTTCCTGTAGACTGGTTATACATCACACTTTTTTTTTTCATCTCCTTCTATCCTAATGGTTAGTGATTGAGCCTCATCTACCTCTAACTTTGGCATATTTAATTCTTCAGTAAACATTTCCATTTGTATCTTTTCTTGATTTCCATATTTCTGTGCTTTATACAGAGTTTCATGCAATTTCCAAAATATTTCTAATACCTCTACAAGATGTCCTACCTTCCTTGTTATAGGCTGCCTGAGCTTGGCGACAGCCCTTTCTATTTTCTGTTGCCTGAGTCGTTGTGCTAAAAGTTTTTGTGATCTAGTATTATTATCAAAAAACAGTTGCTTAACAGTCTTTCTAAACTTGTGTATACTATTGAGGTAATCCCTTATTTTCTGCCTAGCATTCTGTAGTTGATCATCTTCTAGTTCTTTGAGATTCCTCCTATTCTGCAATACTTTAACAATTGTCAGTCCCTCTAAATAATTTGTCTTACTTCTTAACCGTAGCTCCCTTTCTTTTATTTCCACTCCATTTTTAAACTCCACCTTAATTTTATCCCACTTCCTATCTACAATTTCTATCCTATGAAGTAGCTCCTGAATAATCTCTACTACCCATTACTTAAATTCATTTCTTTTCAACAAATAGATGGGAAAGTGCCAGTGTCTCATACATTTTTGTTTCATTATGCTGTGTTTTTATTTTGATTATTACAGTAGAGAGTCGATTATCCAAACTAATTGGGACCTAGTGTAGTTCAGGTAATCAAACTGTTCGGATAATCAAGCTTACATTGAACTGGATAAAAACTTTAAAAATCATATTTTTTCTCCACACAGGGAATACACTTTTCAACCATTCAGCGATTCCGATGGACAGTAAAGAATATTTTTCACACGAGTGGGCTGTAAGCTGAAAAAACATGCACAAGTGAATATGAATAACATTTACATATTCAGACTTCATGATTTTTCCTACCCAAAAACTTTGGAAAACTGTGTTCAGATGATTGACCTTTCGGATAATTAATGTTTGGATAATAGACTCTGTATGTACTGTATTGGTGCCTGATCTGAAATGGTTATTGGGTGCATATCATGACCTTCAGTTAAATGCACATGCATGTTCCCTTGAAATGTAGTTTCTGTCTAGCTTAGCCAAATTATTATATCATGGGAAATAATATGTAAATTTACTTCAAACTCGTATTACTGAATTTACATCTTTCATGCCATATATTTTCATAAATTTTTTTCAAATATCTACCATCCTTTTCTTATACTTGTACTTTCCCTTCTGGCCCCCCCCAACACATCTTCACTGCTGCAAATCAAATTCCACTCCTCACCTGTAAGTAATATTCTTTGCTGAAAACTGATTATTTCTCTCAGAATTTTCTTAAGCTCCATTGTAGCAGTTTTACATGGAATATAAATAAATGCCATTATAATCTTCCTCCTTCTCCCTTGGCAGTAGCCCTTTAGCACCACAAATTTGCCATTATCATTTTTATCCTATTCTATGACTATCGGAGCTCCTCTTGCAATTAATATAAGTACTCCTCTTTTCCTTTGACCCAGGTTTTCCTGTGAATAACCATCCTGAAAACCTTTCTTTATCAAATTCACATGTTCATTTCTTTCCACGTGTGTCTCCTGTAACATAGCTGTTTGCACTCTGCGTTTTTAATATAGTTCACGATTTTTTTGTATTTATCTGCGAGACCATTGACATTTAAAGACATTACAGAAAATGTTGTGTTAAAAAGTTATTATTCCCATCTTTTACATATAATACCTTTTTGTTACATGCATACACTGTTTGGCAGGTTGAACTTTTACATAGGGTTAAATGGATATGACAACTATGTCACATCTTACAAAACGTTTTGTTTTATTGAAAGCCCTCAAAAAATAACAATGCCTCGTAAAACCTATTAATTTAATATTAACACACACAACTATGTATATCTTCAAATATTGAAGATTTACCCCCCAATAGAAACACGTCCCAAACCGAGAGCCATGCTCTTAGACTTGAGTTAACCTAAAAGAAAGGTTATCTATGCTAAGATGCATGGTGCAGCCTATGCTTCTACTTAGTGCTAACTGTTTTTTCTCTTATCTTTATAGCTCTTCCAGCTGGGAGAACTCCTGAATGCTTTCAGAGAACATTATCTCATAGCCATTTTCTCTTTTCTATTTTAACTCCAGCTAATCACGCTCCACCAGGCTGTAACCATTGTCTCTCCATCAGATTGTCTGCATGGAGACATGAGAACCAGACACTGAATTTCTTTTTATCAGATTATTTCCATGGAGACACAAGGGCCAAATGCAGAATTTCTACTAAGTATACCTTCATATGCAAGAAAAAGCCTCATAATATTCAATATTCTTTTTCATTTACTTGCTTTCTCTTAAAACATGTTACTAAATCAATCCAAGGTCCTTAATCCAGTCATTGCGCCATGCAAGAATGAGAAAAAGCGCATTTATTTTTCTTTTGTCATGCTCTTTAACCAGGCTTTTTTTACATTGCGGTGTCTACATTTCTTAAGATTGAACAAGAAGAAAGAGAGATGGGAGAAAGAAAAGGAAACAAAGAACAGCACATATTTACAATCTACATTACACTTAAAAATAACTGAGAAAACTTACTTAACTTTATAGCATGCAAAGAAAATCATGTACCACAAAAATAGTACTCTTAAGATAAAATGTTTTCTTTACTTACAGTTAACTTTCTCCCCTCTCTTCCCCTCCCCAAACCATTGTTCTGAACATTAATGACATGAGGTAGAGCATACACTTTAGAGTTCCCCACAAGCCCAACACATTCTGAGAAAGTACACTATTTACAGGTTTTCTTGTTCTGTCATATTCCACAATTATAATTATTGCATTGTAGTCTCAAATTTTTACTGCTTTTATTGCTGTTTATCTCCATCTCCCAGAATCTTGCCTCTGCTTCATTTCCAATATACTCTCAATTCTTCTAGTCAACTCTCATTCCCCCTTCCTTCTGTCCAACATTTTCCATTAAAAAGTGGAAAATGTTTCACAGATACAGTCTCTCTGTGATCTTTATTACCAGAAGATTAAGAACCAGAATCTTCTTCTGTTTTACAGCTCATTTTTTCTTGGACAGACTTTTGCATTTCCTCCTTAAAATGCACTTCATGGAAAAATGATTTTGTCCCTCCAGGGAAGAATAGCTTGACGATAGGTACATCTGTTTGAAACTCACACCTGTGTCTCAACATTCCCTGAATAGTGGAATAAATTCACTTCTCTTCTACCTGGTGTAAAATGAGTAATCATTCTCCACAAACACTCTGCTGTCACCCATGTTTAATATTTTGTTCTTCTGCCACAGTTTTGTCAGAATCAACTCCTTCTGCTGGTATGATTCCATCTTTAATATTAAAAGTTTAGGTTGCTTTCTGATAGCCAGGTTTGGAGCATACACATGATGTGTCTTTCAAGTAACAACAACTGCTTTGAAATACCAGTCCATTTGTTTATTTGTGCTTTCAGAAAATGAATGTAGTCTGTTTCTTCCAGCTTCTCTGGTATAGCTGAAAATCTCTGGTTTTCCCTACATGCTCTGTCTTTTAATTGTATTGTTTTTTGAAACATCTCTTCCTGAACAGTTTCATATTCAGCCAGCATTTTCTTCATTTCATCCTCTGATTTTTGCAGCTTTATCACCCTATCTGAATATCTGTTTAAAGTTTCTTCCATTTTCTAGACTTTTGTTGTTTGTGTTGATATACTTCATCAGTGTTTCATTTATTTTAACCAGGTCTGTGTGCAGTTGTCTTGTATCTTCCTGTAGTATACTGGAAGTCATGTCTGAAGGTTGCATTGCTTTTTGCTGAACAGCTGCAGAACATTCCCAAGTCAGTGTTTCTTCCTCACTTTTTGTAGTTGATTTTTTCCCAGATGCTCTGTATTTCTTTTTTTTCTGGCATTCAGGCAGTACACTTACTAGCCAGTTAATGAAATTTACCCATAAACGCACACGTTTACTGGCCTTCTCTGTTGAGTTTCTGATTTCATACTGGGAGAGGTAGAGTTAAGCTGTTACTCAATGTGCAGCCATCTTGGAAGTCCCATGATTGATTTTCTTGTATCACTAGCTAAGGGCTAAAAATAGAGAGTAAACAAGAGTGGTTAGTGCAGACACCCATGTCTTGTTCCCCTTGCCAGAATTTTCTTTTAAATTCCCCTAACGAGCGTATACACACACACACACACACACACACACACACACACACACACACATTCCACACACTCACTCACACTTAACCTTTAGCCTTAGCTCCATAGTAGATATGAAATGTTAAGGCTGTCTGCTAATTAGGGAGCCAAAAGCCTTGATTTTTTATTTCAGAAAGGACTTCAGGATGGTTGCACACTAATCGACAACTTAATTTCTGCTTTCCAATTGTGAAAAAAGAAAATTGAGAGAGAGAAAAGCCAGTGAATTTGTCAGCTGGGGTAAAATTAATTTACTGGCTAGTAAGTAAACTGACTAAATGCCAGCAAAGAAGACATTAGAACCAGAAAGAAAACCAAAAAAGGTGAAGAAGAAGTGCTCTCTGGGAAGAATTCTACAGTTGTCCAACAGAAAGCAGTTCAGTCTCCAGCTATGGTACAGGAGATGGCTTCCAGTAATTTAGAGGAAATAATAAATCAGATACACTAGAGGTGATAGAAATAAGTGAAGCGTTGAAGAAATATATCAACTCAAATAACAAAAGGCTGGAAAAATAGAAGAAGCTTTAACTAGCTATTTAGATGAACTGATAAAACTGCAAAAATCAGAGGTTAAAATGAAGAAAAGTGTGGCTTACTATGAGACTTCTCTAGAAGAGCTGTTTGAAAAAAATGGTAGAGTTAGAAGGGGCATGCATAAAAAATGAGATTTTCTGTGGTACCACAGAAACTGGAAGGAATAGAGTGTATTAACTTTATGAAAAGACAGATAAGCAACTCGACTAGTATTCCACGGAATGATTTGTTAATTGAAAGGGCATATCAAGTGTATGCTCCAAACCTGGCTATGAGAAAGCCGCCAAGACCTGTATTAGTAAAGATACAGTTAACAAGCAGAAAGAGTTGATCCTGACAAAGCTGTGGCAGAAGGGAAAATATTAAAAATTGGAGACTGTAGAGTGTTTGTGGGAAATGATTAATTTACTGTACACATTCTTTCGACAATAAAAGTGATAGAGAGACTTTTTCCAATGTTCCAAAGGAAGATGCTTGTCAATGCCTGTGTTTTTTTTTGTCTTTCAAGAATAATTAAGAGTACCTTGAACTTGAACCAAGCCTGATGTTGAGAGATGGAGATGATCAGGAAGACCAGCAACACTGAACTTAGTGACAGGGAGACTATAAGACATCACATTTCTGAAATATGGCTTTGTAAGAAAAAGTGTCTGAAAGAGACTGGGCTTTTGTTGACCTTTTTAAACTTGTGGGTGGACTGTAAAGCATATGCCCTACTTTTAGTGTTCTTCTAAACATTAATGACATAAAGGGGGAACATTTTTGCGAGTACACATTTTATGTTGTTACTGGTATTTGTGTAATACATTTTATCATAAAAATAGTGTGTAGCCAGGGATATTTTAAACTGGAGGCTGTCTTTTCAGTGACTGTTGTGTGTTAAGATACTGAAAGTAAAGCAGTACATTTTAGTTGCAAGAATATAGGCTTTGTTTAGAAACGCTGGATGAAAACAATTTTAATGTTAATTTGCTGTAATCTTTCTGTTGTGAGTGGGAGTGGGTATAGAATCAAGATAAGCTGTCCTGTTTTTGAAGGTGAATGTCTAGATTAATGCCGTTGGCTTAAGTTGTAAGCGTTTTTGTAAACAAGTAGGCTTGAAAAATTAAGACAGAAATGATAAAACCTTGAAAAATGTTGAGTTTCTTATATTTGTAAAGATATTAGCCTTTTTTCAATTACCAAATGTTCAGTGGGAGTCCGGTCTGTAGCTGAAAGCAGTTGTTCATTATGTTATGAGTGAAGTTTACAAAGATTTGTTGGTGATTACTTTTGCACTGAGAAGAGCTGACTGCAGGTGCAACCAGTTAATTTTGAGAGTTCTGAGCATTCTTTGCTGAGTGAAATGCAAAATTTAAAGGTACAATGGCAAGCAGTTCAGTGAAAAATAAATGTTGAAATTATGGGAAGTGAATAAGAGCATCCTACCCAGCAGCACTAGCACTTTAATGCTTTTAATAGAACAATGTACAGTTTTAATTTTATATGAAGAGAGCAAGTGCACTTTTGCTTAGGGCTAAAAGTTATTGTCTGTAAGAATGCAAGCTGTTTTTCATACGTGGGAGGGGAATAGAGATGAGGAAAGAACAGTTGATCGTCACTGCAAGAACATAACCTGTAGCTTGGCTTTTAGCATGGGTAACATTAATTTTAGGTTAGGTAATGCTAACGGGTGCAGTTGTCAATTTTCTGCAGTTCCCATTTGAAGGATTAAACTTCATTTTTTGAAGATGTACTTAGTTTTATGTGTTTTTTCTGCGTTAATAGGGGATGGAGGTGTTCTGAAAATATATTTAGTTTTTTGTTATTTGAGGGTTTTCATTAAAACAAAAGTTTTGAAAAATGTGACATAGGTTCATATGGAGACAAAAAGAAACAACTATGTAAAAGATCAGTCTGCCAAACACTAATGTGTGCATGTAACACAAAAGATGGAAATAGACATCCAAAAAACTGACATGTATAATAGGTGGGATTATAGCTTTTTATCATAATGGCTATGCTGTTCATAGTATTTGGGAATGTAAATGTTCTTACAGGTATATACAAAAATGAGAGGGTATTGAATTATATTGAGAAATGCTGAGTGTAAACAGCAGTGTTGTAGGAGACATGTCTTTTAAAAAATGAGCATATGAATTTGATAAAGAAAGGATTTCAGAATGGATATTCAGCAGAATATCAGGGACAAAAAAAGGGGAATAACTATACTAATTGCTATAAGGACGTCAGTAGTGATAGAAGATAAAAAAAATACAGTGATGGTAAATTTGTGGTATTTAAGGGGCCACTGGCATGGGAGGAGAAATACACTGGGTTAGGGTTGCCACCTTTCCCTGCTGCAAAACCCGGACCAAGGACACACACCTTGCACCTCCCATAACCCTGCCCATTTCATCACCTCCCCTGCCCACTTTCTGCCCATTTTGTGACATCACTGCCATTGTCAGCTGAGAAAAGTCCTCATTTTGCTTTCCTGATATCTTCTTTCTGCTGATTTACTATGCTTTTCTGTAAAAAAAAAAAAGCATAGTAAATCTGCCAATTTAACAAACTGCAGAAGTCTTTTTTTTAAACAGAGTACAGTATTTTTCCAGACTACCAGACAATCGGTTTGATTTTCAGATAGTCCAGAAAAAAATGGATAGGTGACAATGCTACACTGGATTATATTAATATTCCACCAAAAACTATTATGGAGCTTAAATTTTTTAGAGAAATAATTAGCTTTCAGCTGGAAATGTTACTTATAATTGGGGACTGGAACTTAATTTGCAGTAGTGACGATGTACTGGGGGGATCTAGAGGGGAAAATATAACAAAAAGATGGTAGATTTCTTTAGAACTATATTTATTTATTTATTTGACATTTGTTTACCAGGTTGCTCCAACTGAGCGAAAAAGGCCCATTTTCAGTGCAGACCCGAGGAGAAAAGCTCCAACATAGATCATACAATATCATACATCATCATACAATATCACAAGTAATAGAAAGTACAAAGCAGTATACATTTGTTACGGTAATTAGAAAAACATATAGTAAAAAATGGCAATTGTGATGGTGTAATGACAACAAGAAAAATGAAAGTAGTAAATACAGTGTTACAGTATTTTGAAGACACAACAGGCAAAAGTAAAAATTAGTAACAAGGTATAAATTTGCCTTTTTAAAGTGAGAAAACTTGAGATGAAAGACTATGGGCCGGATTCACGAAGGCTTGCACGGAGTCTAAGAGTAGTGTAAGACTCCATGCAGCCTTCGCGATCCAGGAACAGCCCAAAGTCCGTGTAAGAGACAAGCTAAAACGGCTCTTACACGGAGTGGGCGTGGATAAGCTAATCACCTCACTTGCAGCCGAATAGCATGCAAATGAGGATGATTAGCGATCCAGGAAGCCCAGAACAGCCCGTGTAAGAGCCGTTTTAGCTGCAGAAATGTACTCAGTTGACAACTGAGTACGTTTCTGCAAAAACCGCAATGGAGCCATGTCATCTCCAAATAAAGGGTGCATATGTGTCAGGCAGCATGCCAATGGCCAAATATGTGGCCATTGGCAAGGTAACCTGATGCAAATATCTTAAAAATATAATTTATTTTTCGGCGATTGCCGATGTTTAAACCCAGCGCAGCCCCACGCAAACGGGCTGCGCTGTATAAAACATAAAAACAAAGGATATAAACCCACAAATGTGGGTTTTATGCAATACATGGAATGTCAATGCAGGGACCAGCAGACCTAAACCAACATGGCCACCGTGTAGTGGTTGCTAAGGGGGGAAGCTGAGTCTAAGAGATGTAACTAAGCATTAGTAGGCAATCTGATGCAAATGAGTGTTAGGATACTGAATTCCACTGTCACATAGCAAATGAGCACAGTCTGAGTAGTGTAAGAGTTACAGAAGGAGGAGGAACAGAGTAGGAGATAGGTGACATCACAGGGGGGAATGGTAGAAAGAAATGCAGTTCATTGGAGGTCAGAGTTACATGACAGATGTCAGACAGATATCATGGAAAGAGGTGTGCCACTAAATAAGCATGAGAAAGTCAAGAAATGGAAGGTGTACACTGTTGCCTACACCGAAGTTTCTTGCTGGGCGTGCATGCGCACGTGTGCATGCCATGAAGCGCGAGTAAGGCAGTGTGCGCGTGTGTAAGGCAGACTGAGCATGTGGGACCGTGTTGGGAGATGTTTAACACTGTTTGCGCAGGTGTGCACGCGTTTTAATCCGAATAAGCAGATTCTGAACCGTGTAAGCATGTGTGCGCGCTTGTAAGTCACTGTGAGCGTGTTTCTGCTGGTTTGCACACGGCTCCTCCCTGAGGAAACAGAGAGGAAAAAGGAAGCAACAGATTTAGTAGGAAGCTAGCAGGGAATACTGCTGGAGCTAGCAGGTGAAAACAATTAGAAGCAGGCAATTACACAGGCAGAATAGTAGCCCAGCCCAGCACTTAAAACTCTGCAAACAGCAGTGCAGGATGTTTCTCTCAAGAGACACTGCAAGACAGGAGTTAAGTTATTAGAAGTGAAAACTGAAAAAGCTGAACTCCGAGCAGAAATGTTAGGGGCTGCCATAGCTGTCATAATGAGACATAGGCGACTTGCTGAAGGTGGTGACAATGCAGATGGTGCCAGACAACCCACAGTGAGGAGACGGAGAAGAGTGTACAGGCCCAGGGTCACCTACCACGGGTTACATGAGCTGGAGATAGTAGAGCGCTATAGAGTGGACAGAGACCTCCTGCAGCAAATAGTGGAGCTGTGCAGGCCACGCCTCACACACAGAACCAACAGAGGGGAACCCATCCCAGTGGAAACCAAGGTATGTGTTGGCCTAAGAATACTAGCAACAGGTACCTTCCAGAGACCAACTGGTGATATGATGGGGATATCACAGGCATCAGCCTCCAGGGTACTGCACCAGTTCCTGGATGCCATGTTAGCACATGTCGGTGATCATGTATATTTCCCCAATGCCCGTGAGGTATTGGCCAGCAATATGTGTCTCCTCCAGCAAATAGCGGAATACCCTGAGGTAGTGGGTGCAATAGACTGCACGCACATATGCATCAAAGCACCAGCCGGTGAGCGGGGTAGGGCATACATCAACCGCAAGGGCTTCCCCTCCATCAACTGCCAGGTCGTGTCTGATGCCCAGGGCATAATAATGAATGTGTGTGCTGGCTGTCCTGGGAGCTACCATGATTCCCACATCTGGCATTTGACGCAGCTGTACCAGACATTTGCCAATGGGGACATCCCGCACGGACACCTAGTGGGGGATGCAGGTTATGCACTGGAGCCGTGGCTGATGACACCCATCAGGAACGCCATAATGAGGCACACGCACAAACACGTAATGTAATAGAGCATGTGTTTGGGCTGCTCAAGTCATGGTTCCGGTGTCTGGACACATCTGGTGGAGCCTTGCAGTACACACCAACTACATGTACCCAAATTGTCATGGTATGTGCTATGCTGCATAATATGATCTTGCGAAAACAGCTGCAGCAGGACCAGCATAGGGCTGGGCCAAACAGCCCCCCACCATTGCCAAGGCCATCACAGGCAGAGCGTGACTCGGAGGAGGAACAACCTGAGCCTGCCCCAGTAGGCAGAAGAAGGCGTGCCCAGTATGCCCTGGCCTTGGCAAAGAGGCAACGCATAGCACATACACTGGCTCAGTAGGAACCCTGGGAATGATACCCCTCTCTGACTCACTCATATAGTAACAGGGATGCCTAACATGACACAACCTGCTCTCAAACATGTACAGGGAAGTGTAATATGCACATCCGACAGAGGCAGCCCTGCAGCACCACCTGAGGCATGAATGCTATGTGTTAAGTAATGTAACACCATGTACTATATGCACACCTGAGGACCCTGACTAACATCCTACCCTCACCAAGCATCATGCCACAATATGACAATGAGATGATCAAGTGCAATAATTGACTGAAGTATCGCAGTTAGTCAAAGGGGATCCAATGTGTGCCAGTCTGGGATGACATGCTGAGCATGACATGATGCTCCACCTGCTAGGACTGGTGTGCACCTATCAGTGCAGGCCGTATGGATACTGGCAAAGGCTGTTGTTACCCACAGTGTGCCCTGAATAGGTAAGGCTCAAAACACAAACCTATCTCCATAGGTATCAGAAGGGATAAGAATAAGATAAGGGATAAGTCGAAACAGCAAGATGCATGCAGTCTAAACTCACCCAGTATGGAGAATGTTGATATCTGCGCTGTAACAGAAAACTGAGTCAAGGCTCACAACAGCACCCTAACACTACCAGGTTACACCTCATACTGTGCTGTACAGCCTCAAAACATGGAACAAGCTACAAAAGAAGGGTGAGTAGCAAGAATTGTCAAGGATAACCACACCCTCATGTTGATACCACAACAAAAAGCAGCATGGACTAGCCATGGTCAAGTAACAGTGGCTAAAACTGCCCCCCAGTTTATAGCCTGCTACAGACTACTGTCCCAACACCAGGAACTGCACCTGGCCTATGCTGGAATACATGAATATATCAAGTCCTCCAAACCACATTATATTGGGTGACTGAAAATCCCCAGACATAGACTGGGAGCATTATACTAGCTCCAACAGTGTAGGACAAAAGTTCATAGAATCCATAAACCAAAAGGCCCAGGAACAACGTACCACTCCCACAAGAGGGGTAAGCATACTGGATGTGATAATCAGCAACATGGGTACTGGATGGCAAGATGAGAAGTGTATTTCTCACTGGTAAAACCAGACCATAGAGTAATCACACTGGATATACAAATCCTGACCACAGTCCCTGGCCAGAAAACCACAGTGGAAAACATGTGTAAAGCAATATTTGCACTCCACCAAACTGATGTGGAATCCATTAAAGGTCCTGTGCAGGTGCAAAATATGGGCCACACCTCAGAACCTGTAATACAGCCATTCCATGAACACTGCCAGGAATGCTTGGATTATGCAATCCTAAATTAAAACAAGACACAATGCCATACACGCAGGCATCTGGCATTGTGGACACCAGCCATAACCAAATCATGCAAGAGAATGAGGAAGCTACTACATGATAGAGCAAACATAAACAATGAAGTAATCACTGATCAGTAGTATGGCAATAAAATCTGTCCACACATACAATCCACTAAGGCCAGCCACAACAAGTTGAATCTGTGAATCCTGAGGCAATGTTACACCTGCCCCAAGTACACAGACAACCCCCAACTCCACCCAAGAAATACAAATATATGTGAGAGATGCAACCATCTATCCAAACTGGAGGCTGAGCTCCCTCAACTCAGTACTCCCAAAACTAGTCAGGAGGAGAAGGTAACCACACACACCACAAACACAGTCCCACATAGACCTATCACAACTGCAAACCAAACACATAAACACAGAAAAACATTCCCGGAGGCACAAATTACAAACACAGCACACCAACAGAGGCCTCTAAAGCAGACACCCAATCAAACAACCTCCAAACATAGCACATGCAACACATAGTGCACAAAGCTGGTGTGCCAAACAGTCACAGGCCAGAAGGAGAAACAACATGCCTGATACAGTTGTAATAGGTGACTCCATAGTCAGACACACTGCTGTCCCGCACACCAGACTGAACAAGGGAAAGGGTACAGTAAGCTGCCTGTAGGCTGCCACAATACGCCACATAACAGAAGTATGCAGGTCACTCCAAAGCAAGTAGAAATATGATGCAGTCATAGTCCATGCTGGTGTGAATGACCTGAGATGTACCTCCCTAGACTACATGAAGATAGACATAGATGAGCTCTCTGATTATGTAGTCCAGGCCGGTATGACACTCACCGTTTGCAGCATCCTACCCTTACCAAGAATAATGCCACAGTACAAACACAGAATGGTCAGTCATAGCAAGTGGCACACTTACTGGTGTCATTCCAAGGGGATCCAATGTCTGTCTGCTTGGGATGTCATGCTTGACAAGCCGCACAGCTGTTCTTGGGATGGCTTGCACATGTTACCCCTGGGCGTCTGGATATTGGATAAGGCCTTTGCCACCTCCATAGAGCCTTTTGTAGGCAAGGCTGAAAAGACTGACCCACCACCCTAGAAAACATAAGTGGAAAGAAACATAAGGGTAATGCTGACCAATGCCAGATGTGTAAACCCCAATATGCATGCTCCCAAGGCCATCTCCAGTATGGAGAACATTGATGTCTGTGCAGTGACAGAAACCTGCTGCAAGCCTCCTGACAGCACACCAGCACTACCAGGTTATACCACATATCATGTGTCATGGCCCCAAAACCTGGAACAAAACATAAAAGGAGGGTGAGTATCCATATTCAGCACAGACACCCATACGTCCAGGTAACTGACAATGCACAAGGCATTGGAGTCCACCCATGTGCAACTAACTGTAGGCAAGACTGTTGTACAGTCTGTAGCATGCTACAGACCACACTCTCATACACAGGAACCCCACCCAGCCGTCCTGAAGACACTGGACAGTATGAATGTCCCACCAAATACAAACAAGGTACCACAAATTACCACATAGGTGGTAAACCATTATGTATGGAAGGAGTAACCAGGGACCTAGGGACACAAGTGGGCAGTAACCTGTTATGTGACACCCACATTGCCAATGTGGCTAGGAAGACTGTCTACATTTGACACCGTATCAGGAAAGGATTCACATCTACGTCAACAGAGGTCATTGTGCCCCTATACTGTTCTCTTATCACACCCATAATCTAGTACAGTGCCTCATATGGGATGTACCTTACCTGACACCTGCAGCAGTTAGAAAGATCTCAAAGGTACCTCACCAAGAGGATAAAGGGTCTCAAATATATGTCATATGCTGCCTGGCTGTAGACACCCCAGCTGAATGCAGTCACATACTGCCTACACAGAGGCATTGCATGCCTGTTGTAGAAGGCCATGCCCAACACAGGAGTAATGGACATGCTCCACCCCAGAAAACTCAAAGCCATCAGAGCTGTGAGAGTGAGAGATGTCAACCTCAACAAATAATGAAATAGGATGTGCTGGTGGGACAGATACATAATCCAGAGGCTCCCACACCCTGGACCAGAATCCCACTCCATGTTAGGCAGAGCCCCTCACTGACGCTCTTCAACAGGAATCTTGCCAAGTGGATGGATGATTGTAGAGTTACACTGGGGGTCTTCACTGTGTCATATCCAGACAGAGGCACAGCAAAGCAAATCATAAATGGCCATAATATTCACATAGCAAGGGGTGGCAAAAGCCACACACACTCTGGCTAGGCTAACAAATGCCCTAGGGTGGATAGCCTAGTATGAACCTATGAAGATACAAATTGTACAGGACACTAAGGATAATCCCAAGGCTTTCACAACTGATGGTAGGAACCATGTTGGGAATTCACAGATATGCTCTGAATCACACAAATATCACAAACACACACACATATTGCCAACATACATCCTGACAGGTGCAGTGCAAACCCCCCCCCAAATGCAGAATATCTATCCCAGCAGACTGCTGGCCCCCTGATATTGTAGATGCTGAGGTAACAGCCAGCATCTACAAAGCAAAACACACAGCAGCAATGGTATGAGATGGTGTCCTGGGCTTAGTGCAACATGGACTCCAAGATGAATGGAATGCCAAATCACACTACTGCTCAATGTCAGCCTTACCACAGAATATGTACCCAAAGAGCAGTGTACAACAACAGTGGTCCTTCTCAACAAAGGTGTTGCCTGAATGGATACTGAAAACTACTACCTCAGAATCCTGAGAAGCTCGGTCTGCACAGCTATGGAATGGATCAGCATGTACCACAGACATAAAGATATTGGGGACCTACTGACACCGGACCCTACCCAGTGTGGCTTTCTTAAGTGCAGCTCCTGCCCCTAAACATGTTTGACTCAATTGAAACAGTCATTAAGGTCATTGATGAGGGCAATGTGGTCCACACAGCGTAGCTGGACTTGCAAAAGCTTCTATACAATACCCTACGTGTTCATTATAGATAAGCTCACCAGCTTAAATATAAACCCCTATGTCAGTAGAGAGGTTGCAAACCAGACCAAGGACAGAACAGACATGCTGCAGCCATGTCAGACTACAAACCAGATATAACTGGCATCCCACAAGGCTTGGTCCTGGGATCTCCCTCGTCTGGTATATATGTCCCATAGGTACAGGCAAACATGGAAGGACTGTGTCCGAACATGTTTGCAGAGGACTACAAACTGCTCACCACATATGATCCACCAGCTGACACAAGCATCCCACAAAAGGGACACACAGAAACAGACAACTGGTGCCATAGCCATGTCAGCAAGCTAATTGCAGAAAAGTGTATAGTCAACCCCCGTGGATATACAGTAAGTGCCCACCAATTACCACATAGGTGTTAACCCATTATGTAGTTAACATGTAATGAGAGACCTGGGGACACAAGGTGATAGATATCCTGCATTGGACAAACATGTGCTGTAGTGTTTACAGAAACCTACCATATACCCACCTAATCATGAAGGTTGTCAGATCTAGATAAGGGGAGGTCATTGTGGCTCTGCAGTCATCGATCAGCGGTACAATTTACTACAATAGCCCCTGTGGGATGTACCTCAGCAGACACCTCCATCAACCGTAAAGTCCCCAACAGTACCTCACCAGCAGTGTCAAAGAGCTTGCACAGATGCCATGTGTTGCCTGTGTTGCTAGTATCAATAAACATGCTGCACCTTGTACAATCTGAATGGCAGTGAGCTATGCACATGAGAGACCTGAACCCCAGCACTGACTTACATAGGACAATCTGTACTGCATGATCCATAACACAGAAGCCACCCCCACCCATGAGTGAACTCCCAGTACAGGCTACCCAGAGTCACTTATCATTTTTCCTCAATAGGAATCTTGATGAGTGGATGGGAGATGGTAGCTTTATCCTGGGTATCACTGTCATGTCACAGGTAGACAGAGGCACAGTATACTAACCATGACATATGTCATGGCATACTCCACTTACAATGTGTGTTGAAGGACAAACACACTCTCCAACTAGCATTAGACATGGACAAGGGCACATCGCTAGTGTTTGCAAATGTACACCTATGTTGTGGAATACACTACCAATGTTGGACAAGCCTGGTTTAAGTAGTTCATATCTGAACAGAATGCAACATGGTCAGATGTACACAACTGGCCCCTAACCAGGCTGTTGTGCTCACTATCGAAATGTAAAGCAGTGATAGCACTAAAGCCCAGGATACTGTCCACCACAGTCAAAGTACTACCAGTACACTATACAGTACTACAGTGTTAGGTCAGTGTGAAAGGATGTTGACAACTGTATGCAAAGTATCCCATGCAAACACTGCAGGCACAGTATAACGCTGTTGTGTTCACACACAAAGCAGTTATACAGTAACTACACAACATGACACACAACACACAACCATAAACGGGTGATATTTGTTGAAGTTCACACTCATCCACAAATGTGGTGGGCTGCAGAGTCCAACATATGGAATGCTTACACTGGGCATGCTCACATACTTTGATAAATGAGACATATGTCAGACAACATGCCATGGGAAGGCTGAACTGGGCATGCTCACACACTTAGGCCAAATCTCAGTTTAGCAGTTGGACACACATATCTGGTATTTTTACGTGTTATTCCAGGAACCAACCACAGCAGTCTGCCCAGTGCACACAGTTAAATGACTACAGAGACATACATGATATAGTGGATCCCTCCCATATGCAAACATCTTCCACAGATGCACAAGTTGTTCATACAAACAGGGAATGCTATGGCAATAAAGATGTGCAGACAGTCTATCAGCAACAAATAATGTGCATTTGACAATTAAACATATGGGTGTAGAGGTCAACACTAGGCTGTTTGCCCTAGGGAATGACAGCTTAGCCAGAGTGTGCTTGGTGTCTGCCTCCCCACAGGATGCACATTCCCCTTTCTAAACACGGATGATGTCAGCACCCTATAAGTACAGCAGGAGAAAAGAAACCTCCCAGTAATGCGAATAGCGCGCTCTGCTAATGCGTCAGTCGCAAGTGTCATAACATAGTTCGGTAGGGGTTTGAATCCTGCAAATGCTCAGTGTGTGTGTGTGTGTGTGTGTGAGTGGGGTTGGTGTGTGTGTAAGTCTGTGGGAGAGAAATGTCCCTTTTGGCAACTAGGAAAACACACTACAGGATGCACATTCACCTTTCTAAACACCGATGATGTCGGCACTCTATAAGTATAGCAGGGGAAGGTAAACCTCCCAGTAATGCGAATAGCGCGCTCTGCTAATGCGTCCGTCACAAGTGTCATAACATAGGTAGGGGTTTGAATCCTGCAAATGCTCAGTGTGTGTGTGTGTGTGTGTGTGTAAGTCTGTGGGAGAGAAATGTCCCTTTTGGCAACTGGGAAAACACACTACAGGATGCACATTCCCCTTTCTAAACACCGATGATGTCAGCACTCTATAAGTACAGCAGGAGAAGAGAAACCTCCCAGTAATGCGAATAGCGTGCTCTGCTAATGCGTCCGTCTCAAGTGTCATAACATAGTTAGGTAGGGGTTTGAATCCTGCAAATGGCAAGTGTGTGTGTTTGTCTGAGGGGGGTTAGTGTGTGTGCAATTGTGTGTGAGGGAAATGCCCCTTTTGGCAACTAGTTGAACAAGACTACAGGATGCACATTTCCCTTTCTAAACACTGATGATGTCAGCACCCTATAAGTACAGCAAGAGAAGGGAAACCTCCCAGTAATGCGAATAGCACACTCTGCTAATGTGTCCATCTCGAGTGTCATAACATAGTCAGATAGGGGTTTGAATCCTGCAAATGGCAAGTGTGTGTTTTTGGCTGAGGGGGGTTAGTGTTTGTGGGGAAAATGTCCCTTTTGGCAACTAGGTGAACAGACTACAGGATGCACATTTCCCTTTCTAAACACTGATGATGTCAGCACCCTGTAAGTACAGCAAGAGAAGGGAAACCTCCCAGTAATGCGAATAGCACACTCTGCTAATGTGTCCGTCTCGAGTGTCATAACATAGTCAGATAAGGGTTTGAATCCTGCAATTGGCAAGTGTGTGTTTTTGGCTGAGGGGGGTTAGTGTGTGTGAGGAAAATGTCCCTTTTGGCAACTAGGTGAACAGACTACAGGATGCACATTTCCCTTTCTAAACACTGTTCAGCTGAAGGCCATGGCTCTGGCACAAGTTGTCTGTTCCTATGATGCCCCTTTGGAAGATGCTTGTGTCAGCTGGAGAGTCGATTATGGTGGCCAGTTCGCAGTCATCTGCATATTTGGTCAGCCACAGTCCGTCCGTGTTGGCCTGTACCTCCAATAAATATATACCAAACAAGAGAGGTCCCATGACTGAGCCTTGTGGGACACAACTCGTAACTGGTTTGGAGTCTGGCATGGCTCCAGCAATTCTAACCATGTGGGTTCTGTCCTTGAGCCACTGTGCAATCCATCTAGTGACATAGGGGCTTATATTTAAGCTGGTGAGCTTCTCTAGAATGCCCAAGTGGGGTATTGTTGTGAAGGCTTTTGCGAGGTCCAGGTAGACTGTGTGAACCACCTTCCCCTCGTCAATGGCCTTGGTGACTGTTTCAAAGAAATCAACCAGGTTAAACCTGGTAGTGCTGGTGTGCTCTCAGTAGCCCTGAACCAGGCATCTGTTACTGCACAGATATCGATGTTCTCCATGCCAAGGAGTGTTTTGGGTGCATGCATCTGGAGGTTTAGACATCTGGCGTTGGGTAGCATTACTCTTAGTTTCCTATCCCTTGTGATACCTATGAAGGTGGGTGTGTCATTTGAGCCTTGCCTAACATAGGCACTATGGGGGTAGCAAGAGCCTTTGCCAATATCTGAAAGCCTAGGGGTGACAGGTGCAGGCCATCCCTAGCGAAGCAGGTAGTTCAACAGAAGATGAATATGTGAAGGTGTAGTGCCTGTGATTAGTTAGCAGTAGCATATATGACTGCTCACGTGGACACGTGCCAGATAAGTCATATGCACTGTGTCACAGGCAATGTACATGTGAACAGGACAAACAGTGACATCCTATCAAGTGGGACATGGACATACATATAGTAAGCTATGCAGATGGCACTAGGAGTCCACAGAAGCTCTATAACTATGCATTGCAGGTGTGATCAGTATTCCAGGGTAATTGCAAGCAAACATGCATGCAAACAAAGCTAAAGTAAACAAGGCTGCATGTAGTCCATTGTACAACAAACAAGCTGTACCAGTTCCAGTAGGTAACACTGCAAATATGCAGGCACTATGCACATGTACATGGAAATACACGGGTCAGATGGCTAGGGTCCAGTCTCAGTGCACAAGTGTACAGACCATGTACTGACAGGATGTACAATAACTGGATGGAAACCCATGTGCTCATACCTGCAGTAATACACATGTCAAATAACAGACACTGAGCCTTCACTCAGTGGTTCCATACTTAGTAGGATGTATGCTACCTGGCCTGCCACCACAGTATCCCTGACATATATGGGGACTCTCCCTCCTGTGACAGTTAGATGTTATGTGATCCTATCTCGCCTACATTCTGACTGATGGGTTCGGAGCCGATCCCTCGGCTCCGAATCGGCACGCTTATGCCAAAGAGCGAAGTCTCTTATTGGCTGAGCTT
Organism: Protopterus annectens; assembly: GCF_019279795.1. Taxonomy (NCBI): domain Eukaryota; kingdom Metazoa; phylum Chordata; order Ceratodontiformes; family Protopteridae; genus Protopterus; species Protopterus annectens. The sequence goes on from NC_056743.1 coordinate 979,474,464, forward strand.
ACTATATCCCAGGATGCACCACTACCAGTCCCCCAGATCTCGTTTGCCGCTAACTAGCAAAGACGTGGTCTCGAGCTGGCTGAGCTAAGTAGTGTCTTTTCACTAACTTTTTCTGTCAGAAATTTGCTAATTCTTTAACAAAAAGCTGTTTTAACAGCTACTCTGTGCTGTGTGTGTGTTTTGAAAACTTTTTGTAAGAAAATTTGTGTGTGATTGGTGTTTGTTCCGGTACAGGCTCCCTTCATCCATAGGGCCTTTCCTGTTGGTTAATTCCTTTGAACCTTAGGGGTTCTTGGATTCCTGTATACTTTATTCACTGTTGTATGTCTTCAGTTGGCCTTTATTTTAATTGGCTATCATTGTAAACGGCAAGTTAATCTTGTAGGGTCAGTCTTTCCCAGCAAAGTTTTGTCTGTGAGAGAGTACTCAGTTTTTCTTATAATGTCTCAGGCTCCTAGGCCTTCGGGCTTCAAAAAATGCACTAAATGTAGTTTTAAAATGTCTATCACGGATGACCACTCTCTGTGTGTATATTGTTTGGCCAAACATTTGCAGGAGTCCTGCAGCGTGTGTCACGCTTTTTCCTCGAGGGTCCTCCAAGAGAGGAAAAATAAGCTTATTTTGAAAGGCCTTATAAAACCCTCTTTTGAAGAAGCTTTAGCATCCTCTCCTTCTCCTGCTAAAGAAAGGGCCGGCTCCGACCAGTCCGTCGGACCCGACCGCCAAAAGACATAGGCAGGCTTCTCCTTGCTCCAAGGACTTCGGAGCCGAGGGCGAACGGTCTGCCTCGATGCCTCCAGTCTCGACTCCTCTGGCTTGAGCCGATGGCTGGGGCATCGAGAGTGGTCACCTTCATCGGCTCCACTGGTCTCGGAGCCGATGAAGGTTGTCCGCCAGACACTTCCTCCTCGGCCTAAGTCCTCCTCGCACCGATGGAAACTAGTTTGGGTATCCCTTCGGCGCCGATAGTCATCGAGTCGCCTCGGAGCCGGTCCCCTAGCCCCTTGGGGCCGTTGGAGAGGCCAACTCGAACCCGTTCAGTATCCTCTAGGTCATCGAGGATGTCAGATTCGGACATAGATAGGGTGCTCCAAAGACTGTTCCAGTCCCCAGTCTTTCAAAATTTGTTTCGGCTCCGACCCAATTGGCTTCGGAGCCGATAGCCCATGCCATTGCCATTCCTCCTCCGACCGCTTCGGCTCCGTCGGAGCAGGTGCTGTTGGAGCCGGTGGATCTCCTAGGGTTGGCTCCGACCCTTACTCCAACCCCGGCCTTCGGGTCCGAGTTTGGCACGCGGACTTCTTCGGCCGGACCCGGCGGTGACGTTTCGGGACCTATGCTGTTGGTTCCGAGCCTCCCTCTCGGTGCTTCGGCTGCGGGACTTCCGTCTGCTATCATGGCTCCGGGGACCGGACACTCCCAGGATTCTGGGGTCCGGCTTTCAGAGCTATGAGGAGTGCCTTGGCCAAGTCTTCTTCGGCCATCTCTCCGGCTTTACCGGCACCTTCCCTGGGCGTGGAGACTGGGCCTTTGGCAGTTCCCCTGTCCCTAGGCAGCGGAGCCCTGGGGCCTGAAGTTACCCCCACTGGGGGTTCCCCTCCTCCTGAGGGTTCTTGAGTTGTCTTCAGAGGAGCCCCAAGGAAGAGATCGTGCAAGAGGAAGCACGTGGACTCCCCGAGTCTCTTACATCGGACACTGATCTTGATGATGCGGAGGGGTCCCAAGTCGCCTCGGATGATGTCTCATTCGCAGACATTTTAGAGATCCTCAAGCAACGAGGCGCCTGGATATCCAACCCCCCCTCTGCTAATGAGTCAGTGCTTCTCAAGGCCTTTGGGGCTCAGCCCTCCGCCTCCTGGGTGTCTCCGCCTTCGACGAGCTCCTGGATTTGGTTTGTCGGAGGGCGTGGAACATCCAGATACTGTGGAACCAGTGCCTTCTCGCCCTAACAAATTTTTGTCTGCCCCACCCGAGAAGGAGTTCTTGACAAAGGCGTGGCTGTAGATGCCATGGTGGTGGCATCTGCTACACAACAGGATGTGGCAGAGGCTTCAACGTCCGTCCATCCTCCTAATAAGGAGTCTAGGAGCATGGACCGCTACGGGAAGCGCACCCTGACTTCAGCGGCCTTTACACTAAGGTCCCTGAATTATTTGGCACATTTTACCAGGCTACAGAGGGATCTGGTCAAGGAGCTGTCAGATTCCCTCTCAGGTAACCTACCTGAGCAGCTAGCCCAGTCGGTTAGCTCTCAGTTGGCTATCCTTACCTCGATTTCTAACTCGTCCATGAGGCTCATTTCATATGCGGCCGAAGGGCGGGCAGAGCGGCAGGCACAGGCGTGGCTCACGGAGACAAGCCTGGCTCCGTTGTGTCATTTTATGGAGGCCTTCAAGTCTTCCTTCACCGACGCCCTTTGATGGGTCCTCTTTGTTTGGACCTAAGGTTAAAGACACTCTTACCGCTGTGAGCAAGAGGGAAAAACTTTATCTGCCGTAGGTGCACGTTATTCCACTCCCTTCGGCCTTATCCCAAGGCTAAAGGAGGAGGGAAGATGTGGTTCCGCAAATCACGTAAGTTTTTTCCTCAACAGCAGGAAGATTCCCCTTCCAGAGGCAGAGGACAGGGAAATTTTTCTGGGAGACGCCGTCCCAGAGGCGGCAGAGGGCCCCGCAATTCTGGAGACCGCGAGTCCTTTCGTGGCTCTTCAGCCTCCCACTCTTCATGAGGGATTGCCCGGCTGTGCTGCTCCGGAGCCAGTCGGGTGCCATTTTGCCAAGCACCTAAAAGCCTGGGAGTCTATCACTCAGGACAGATGGGTGCTTCGGATTATTGCCAGAGGTTACACCATTCCCTTCACACAGTCACCCCCACCGTCCAAAAAAATCCCGGACCCACCACCCAGTCAAACGGAAATTGCAGCCGCAGAAGTGTCAAAGCTGCTAGAAAAAGGAGTCATCCAACCGGTCCCCACAGACCAGATCGGATCCGGAAATTACTCAAGGTTCTTTTTAGTGCCAAAAAAGACAGGGGACCTGAGACCAATATTGGATCTCAGCAAACTAAACCAATCCGTCATGAAATCCAAATTCTGAATGGTCACTTTACAATCCATTCTCCCATTGTTGGAGAAGGATGTTTGGATGTGCTCCATAGATCTCAAGGACGCCTATTATCACATACCGATACATCAGGCGTCCAGGAGGTATCTGCGCTTCAGCCTGGGAGACAGTCATTTCCAATTTTGTGCACTGCCCTTGGTCTCACCACAGCCCCAGGGTGTTCACCAAGTGTTTGGCAGTAGTGACTGCTCACCTGAGGAGTCTTGGATTCCAAGTGTTTCCCTATCTGGACGACTGGCTCCTGACTGCCACCACCAGGCATCTACTAATGGACAACCTCAAAGCCACCATCTCCCTGGGTGCTACCCTGGGAATTACAATCAATTGGTCAAAGTCTGTCTTGCTGCCCTCTCAGCGCATAAGGTTCATAGGAGCAGAGATAGACTCAAAATTGATGCGTCTTTCTTCCTACCGAAAGGATTCAAACTTTACAAGGTCAAGTTCAAGCCCTGCTTTCAAGATCCAAAGCCCCAGCCAGGATGGTCCTGCAACTTTTAGGTTCGATGTCTGCCACGGTTCTCCTAGTTCCACTGGCAAGATTGCACATGAGGATTCTTCAGTGGCTGTTATCGACTCAGTGGTCCTTTCAGAATCTCCCCCTCAATCACCCCATTATAATTACAGAAACGTGCAAACGGGACCTCCGCTGGTGGCTTCAGCCATCCAATCTGAATCAGGGAAGACCTTTTGTTATCCCTCCGTGGCCACCCTGACGACGGATGCCTCCCAGACAGGGTGGGGCGGGCATTGTCTGGGCAGGTTAGTTCAGGGTTCTTGGCTTCCAGACGAAACCTTTCTCCATATCAATGTATTGGAAATGAGGGCTGTACTTCTGTCCCTACAGGCCCTCCACAAGTTTCTCCCTCAAGGCATTATCGCTATCCACACAGACAACATGTCGGTGGTCTGGTATCTAAACAAACAAGGAGGGACCAGATCTTACCCCTTTGCAGAGAGGCCATGAGGGTGTGGGAATGGGCTGTAGCTACCAACCGTTTCTTGGTAGCGACCCACATTCCAGGGAAATCCAATATATTGGCAGACAGATTAGGCAGGACGATTCTCTCTCCTCACGAGTGGTCCCTGAATGAAACAGTAGCAGCTCAGGTTTTCAGAAGATGGGGGACCCCGTGCTGCGACCTATTTGCAACACCACAAAACGCAAAGTGCAAAAGGTTCTTCTCCTTGACTCCACGTCAGGGGGAGGCAGCTATGGATGCTCTGGTCCAACCTTGGCCAACAGGACTACTTTATGCCTTTCCTCCGGTTCCACTTCTCCCCAAAGTCATCCAGAAAGCTTCTCAATTGGGGTCCACAATGATACTAATTGCTCCGCACTGGCCTCGTCAGGTATGGTTTCCCTACCTGAAGAAACATGCTGTGGACGATCCTTGGTTTTTGGATCTAACTCTGGATCTGCTGATTCATCAGTCGGGACGACAACACCAGTCCCTTCACACTTTGAAATTGACAGCTTGGCTCCTCCACTTCCGACTTTAGTCAGAAATCACACCTTAGACCCGGAAGTTATTCACATTTTATCTTCGGCCCACAAACCCACCACTAAGAAATTGTACCTCAGTAAGTGGAAGAGGTTTGCTATCTGGGCTCAACTCAGGGGCTTAGACCCTATCACTGCCTCGATACCAGAGGTTTTGAAATTTTTAACATCCTTGTTTAATCAAGGATCTTCAGTCTCTACTATTAAAGTCCAACTAGCAGCTATCTCTAAATTTCACGAATCCATGGATCCACCGTTGATGAGCAGCAGATTATGCAAAACTTTCATTAAAGGTGCTGGGCTGTTAAGACCCCCAGTTTTTCATCCTGCGCCTCCGTGGGATCTTGATTTGGTACTTCGTGCCTTAACATCTTCCCCTTTCGAACTGGCTGCTACATGTGAGTTAAAATATCTGTCTTGGAAAACTGCCTTCTTAGTTGCAATTACCTTTGCAAGAAGAGTTTCAGAGCTTCAAGCCCTATCTATCAAACCACCGTACTTGATTTTTCACAAGGATAGAGTATCACTTAGGCCTAACCCATCTTTTGTCCCAAAGGTTTGTTCTAATCTCTGTCTCCAACAATCTCTAGAGCTACCAGTTTTCTTTCCAAAATTCTCCAACGAAGCGGAGTACACCCTCCATAAATTGGATGTTCACAGGCAATTGCGCTTCTAGCTAGACAGGACTCAGCAAATTCGAAAATCAGACCAGTTGTTTGTGTCCATTTCAGATAATAAATTGGGTAAAACCATCACTAAAGCTACTATCTCCAAATGGATTAGAGATTGTATAACTCAGGCTTATTTCTCTTCAAATAAGCAACTTACAACATCTATCAAAGCTCACTCTACCAGAGCTATGGCTACTTCTATTGCTTTTCATTCCAAGCTCGCTATTTCTGAGATTTGTGCTGCTACTTGGTCCAACCCACACACTTTCATTTCCCACTATAAATTGGATGTGGCATCTAAAGGGCGAGCATCATTTGGTTCCACGGTACTCAGGAGTGTTTTCCAGTGAGCCACCCAGGATTCAGGTGCTAGGGACGCTGTCCCATCAGTCAGAATGTAGGCGAGATAGGATCACATAACATCTTTTAGTTATGTACTCACCATAACTTCAGATGTTTGGGATCCATCTCGCCTACATTCCTAATACCCACCCTCCTTCCCCCTACCTTGGAGATCAGAAGAGATTGAACGGTTTGGAGTTCTACTGTTTTTATCTTGTTTCATCTGACGATGTTATATAAGCAGCATGTGTGTCTGTGTATGTATGCGGACAAACTAGATCTGGGGGACTGGTAGTGGTGCATCCTGGGATATAGTAAGCTCAGCCAATAACAGACTTTGCTCTTTGGCATAAGCGTGCCGAGTCGGAACCGAGGGATCGGCTCCGAACCCATCAGTCAGAATGTAGGCGAGATGGATCCCAAACATCTGAAGTTATGGTGAGTACATAACTAAAAGTTTTGTGTGTTGGGGCTGTCTAGCATGGTATGAGATGTGAGCATGCAGTGCTAGGGTGCTCCTGTGTGTCCTATACCAGTCGTGTAGTACTGCACACATATCAACATCCTCAAACATCTGCATTGCAGAGTCCAGTGTGGGCAACATGCCACTTGCAATTTACATGTCCATCATTGCGTATTACTACATTCATTACCTTATCCCCTGTACTACCTATGTATGTAGCCTTCTGTTGACATCATTGCCACCAGTATGCTAACATGTGCAGATGATACACTATGGTACTTACCATGGGTGTAGACAACAGGACATGACAATCACACACTTACTGCATCAGGCATGCTGTGATATACCCACAATTAATTCAGCACACACTACTGTTAACAACATGATACTATTACTACACATCTGTGTGGTCACCCTGTGCATCAGCAACATGTTAACCTGTACCTGCACAGTTGTTACGGATTGCAGGAGGTGGCACAGTTTCATCATATGCACAGGGTGTGAACTTGGTATGCCTGAGTCAGCCACCGATACCACCGATTGACATGTATGTGTATGTGTGTTGGTGAGGGACAGCAGTAGAAGGTGGGGCAATGTTGATGCAGTGTGTGCGTGTATGCGGTAGCCCTAGGTGTTGTCAATTCGCATGTGTGTATGGATGCACACCGTTCCACCTCATGGCTGCCATATACTGGTGTTTGTGGACAGCCACAGCCTGTACCTGCCAGGTCATACAGATCAGTGTCTCTGGCCACGGACACGGTACCTGTGCCTTGCAGGGGTGCTACGGACCGTATCCAGTACCAACCCAGACTGGGTACTGTCATCAGAAGCAGGTGTTCATTGACTGGACACAGATCCCTGTCGGGCTCGGCCAGAGCCACGTGCACGTGGTCTCCTGGGGCGGTCTGATGACAGCACAGACCCAGCATTGCTGGGGCTGCTGCTGGCACTACGGGGCGGCCGCGGCCCTGTTGTCGTCCGCGACGACTGCCAGCTGCTGCTGTTGCTGGCATACGGCCACGTCGATGCCTCAACCACCCACCATCGCCCTGGCTGATGGACATGTAGTTGTGGAACCGGTCTAATATGTCCCCACAACGTCTGTCTATGACATTGGTGAAATCACGGATGGCAGCCGCAATGTCACGCATACTGTCAGTCATGGCTGTGCGACATGCTGTCAGCTCCCTCAGTCCCTGTCTGGTGTACCGTTCCATACGTGACTGTGCCTGCATGACAGCCCGAAACATAGCTGAGGTTGTAAGACCTCTGTGGGCAAGTCTGACAGGGGCAGTACGCCCACGGATGCTCCCACGAGAACCCCTGGACATCTGTCTGTGTGGTACCATCTCTGGGCCATGCCCATGGCTGTTGTGTGGGGAGGCATGTGCCACAGATACCACATTACCCTGGTCAATGCCCACTGTATGCTGTCCATTACCTAGGGACATTGGTGACAAAGGGTGTATTGGCAGTATAACTGTGCACATTGATGGGGTCGACAGCTGTGTACTGTCAATCGGCTGACCAATGGCAGACCCTGGCATACTTTCCTGTGCCATTACACAGATGTCATCATTATCAGTACCCACGGCACCTGATTCAGGTTCCCTGCTACATGACACCAGAGCAGCACCAGAACCTGTGGGAGGGAAACAGGAAACACAGTTTACAATGTCTACACATTACCAGTGATGCACAGGTGCACACGTGCACAGGTGCACACATGCACAGGTGCACACATGCACACATGCACAGGTGCACACATGCACACAGTTTCACACAATTGTACAGTACTCAGTATACGTGATATCAACACACAGACACAGACACACCTACATGCATACAAAGAGCACTACTAAGTGAGCCAAATAGTACTATTACTATCAACACAATTACAGGAATTGTTAATACACACTCACCAGCATGGATAGGCTGCATTGCTGTTATACCAGAGAGACCTGCAGACGTGAAGAAACTAATGTCAGTGGGCACAACTGTGCCATTGTTACTGAGTATGATACAGGTCAGTAGTACAACAGTCGCCTTTCACAGGTCAGCTGCTAATATTGAGGATATCACACTTGCACATTAAATACTATGGTGACAGCTACAAACTAAGGACACACCTCACACATGCATTAACTACCAGTGTACACAACAGTCAACTATACATATGGCATATTACCTGCACGTTCACTGTCTTGCTGCTGCGTGGCTCCAGCCTCCATCATAATGCATGTCTGCTGCTGTTGTTGCCGGCGGACTGGAACCACTACACTCATGAGTAGTCCCTCCAGTCTGGTGAGTGGGGGATGTGTAGCCACCCCACCACCTGTGGCGACCTGTTGCCTGTGGATATCTGACGCACGCTGATGGACATGTCTGATTAAATCACTGCAGTGATGTCGTACCTGCTCATATGTCCTATTATGCGTGCCTGTGTCATTTACCTGATGGACAAGGTCTTGCCACAGTGCAGCCCTCTCCTGCTGATTCTGGCTGGTGCGGGAAAAGAGTATTGCATAATCCCGCACCAGGCTCTGGTGTATCTCCTCATCCTCAGCTGTGGAGTAAGTGGGATTCCGCGGGTGGGCCATGTACCTGAGAAAGAAAATAATCTGATATCAGCAGTATATGTCAGCAGAATTTGGCACACATACTACACGTGCTACTCGACTGTTATGATACAACATATCTCACATATGTAGCATCTGTCTGTCTATTGGTGGATACACATGTAAATGGCCAGGTATCAGTGCTCAGCCAGCAACTGTGCAACAGTACCTGGCACACTCCATACGACATACTACCAAACCCCAGCAGTCAGAACACTGATTCAGGTCAAGAGCACCTCCTCACTCTGGGGGTTTGTATCTAGGTACTGTATGGCCTACATCATCAACTACTGTGAGCTGACCACACACTGATTGCCCTGGATATACATATCCCACCTCCACCACCAGCACAAACGACTGTAGTGAATAACATTACAGATGCAAACTTTACACTTTGTAACAGTGACATGGTATCCTTTCAGCCCACTGGGCCAGTGACAGATACAACCCACAATGCTGACCCCTACACAATTGCTTTCTACAGACATCTCCGAGAATGCATGGATCATGCAATCCCATATATGACCAAGACACTCTCCACACAGGGACAGCATCCTGTCTGGTGGACCCCAGCTATAGACATATTGTATTACAGAAGATGGAAGCTACTGCAAGATGGAGCATAATTCCATAAAGGGAGGGCATGTCTGAGCAGCACTAGTAAGGATCTATTTTCCATCATACAAACATCCATGGGCAACTTTGAGAGGGAAATCAAGAGGGACACTACAGATAACCAGAAGGCCTTCTTCAGTTATGTTAGCAACCTGGTCAGGATCCATCCTCTATGCCCATAGTTAGTACACAACAACACATATTTCACTGACACCACAGATATTGACAACATTGTGGCAGACAGGTACAGTGCAGGTGTCACCCCGCCCTCTCCCCCAAAATAAGACATAGTTATCCCAGCTGACTGTAACCTCCCTGTCATCACAGAAGTCCAGGTGAGAGCCACCCTCAGGACAGCAGAATACACAACATGAATGGGACCTAATGGTATCCCCAGTTGCATGCTACATAAACTCTGACAGGAGCTAAACACACATATAGAAGTGCTATGTAACACTAGCCTGACTACAGGATATGTACCTGTACACTGGCACACAGCAGCAGTGATTCCACTCCACAAAGGAGGCACCTCAACATACCAATACAATACAACACAATACATTACATTACAATATAATACTATACAATATGCTATTGCCCCTGGGACTACAGCAGCGTACTGTTCTGCTACCCTGACCATTGTGACACATGTGGTGTGATGGTACCTGCTGCTGTCACACAGTTACACAGGGTGACTCTCATATGGCATATTACCTATCTGACTAACATTCAGCAGGGGTATGTGTGACATGTACTCATGGGGAGTCTTGCTTCTTAACACTGTGTGGTTTATTGCAGGGTATGTCTTATCTGTGAGTAGGAACTTTTACCTCCACATGTGCACTCTATTGCAGTGGCACGGATGACACACAGCAGACATTTAGGTTGCGGATGGTGTGAGGTGTTACTATGGTTGTTGGACATCTGTCATGGGTGTGACTTACATATGTAAATCCGGGAGTGGTAACCTCTATGTGGGTAGTATATGTGTACTCTGTGGTGTTGTCAGTCACTGTGCATTGGTAATGTGTTTGAGTGCATTGTCACAGTGTTGTACATGTCACTGTGTCCTTCTCCATATCTGTAGCTGTCATGTGAGGTCCATACCATGGCATCCATTATGTAGTGTGGAGGGGTACACTGACCTATATGTCCATAGCTGACACACCATGTCCGCTGACACATACCATGTGCAGGTAGTCCAGGGATAGTGTGCCACTGTGAATATCATTGGGGCCACTATTGTACACATTTATGACCCTGTTCACCCCTGACACATGCAGTGCTGGGCAGCCAATCACATATCTGGTGGTTACTGGTGTAGGTGATTTGGAATGTGGTATGGTACTCCGGTTTTGACACTGGTGTTCACTCCATGCCTTTGTCACCAGGCACCTGTTGCAATACATCTGTACACATGTGCCTCACTCAGAAGTTATATACATCTCTCTCTCTCTCTATATATATATATGTGTGTGTATATATATGTGTATATAGATATATCTATATGTATATATATATATATATATATATATATATATATATGTCTGTATACGTATACACATATATATATTGATGTACATATATTGCTATAGATGTGGAGAGGGGGGGCACAGAGGGGGTGAGAGTGACAGAGGGGGTGGGACAGGCTGTGTTGAAGGTCGTCATATACAGTCATACCTGTAGATAGTCAGATCAGTCTGTCTATGTATATGTATCTACATATATCTATATCTGTATGTGTGCATTACATATATATGTTTGTACAATATTCTATCTACATCTGTCTATGTATTCCTACATCTCTCTCCCTATGTATGTATACATATATGCATATGATATATATATATATATATATATATATATATATATATATATATATATATATATATATATATATATACGCACACATACATATGTTGACATACATATGTTTCCATATGTTAGACAGGTATATCAACATGTTTGTCTACCATACTGTATACACACACTAACATACTGCTAAACATACATAACTGTGAAACCTACTTTGTTCATGGCACTACAACCTACAATCAACCAACATTGATATGTGCACATAGATGCTCTCACATACAAATGTATGTACAGCCTTCACTGATAGTTGCTGTATGTCCCCTGCCCTTTACACATCTTCATATACATATGGATACAGACCAATGACACATATGGAGGGTTCATAGTATGTAGACCTTTATAGTATTACTTTACATTACCTGTGTTTGTCACAGCTGCTTGTGTTGCCATCTGGTTCTCTGTCCTGCTGCTCCACTTCCCAGTTGTCAGCTTTCAGGTGACTGTTGCTGAACAATTTGTTTGTGTCTGCTTAATTGCAATTTTCTCTGTGTCTGTCTCTCACGTCCTCCTCAGGGTGCAGTGAAAGTATTGCATGTGTGGACTGGTAGTACAGCATACTTTTGTAGGTATCTGCATATGCCCATGTGATGGCCTCTGCACCAATTGTTAGCCAGCATTTGCTAATTGCATGCAGCCAGTTGTGTACTGATTGCAGTTCTCACTGTGATTTCAGAACAGTGCTATAAAAAGGTATGTGAGATAGGCGTAGCCCTTTCAGATTTTAAGGGCAGGGACCATGCTGTTATGCTGTGGACAATGTTCTGTGAGTGTAAAGGTTGGTATCTCTCTCATATTTCCAGGTGTGTTGTAGATTAACATTCCTCCATTCATTTCTCCAGTTTCCTGTACTAACTGTGTATGTACACTGACACCTACAACTACTACTATTGTTAATGTGTGTGCGTGTGCTTTCCTTTCACTTTTGCTTGCACTTTGTTGCTAAGGCTTCAATAGTTGTCCTTTACAGTCACTACTTGTATGCCTGCTAGGTGTCCTGACTGTAGTGTGCTGCTGTAGCTTTCCTATTTTCCATGTGCATTCACACCTTGGAATGCTTGCTATATCTGCTAGGGTGTTACAGCATGCAGTGCGGTATGGCCATGGTGTGGGCCTTGACATCTATTAGGGTATTTTAGTATGCTGCTGAGCAGGCCCCAGAGACTTTCAGGTTCATCTGTTATGTGCCTCATGGAATGGTACATATCAGTGGGGTACACCCATTAAAATGTCTGGTATGCTGCAGTTGTGACTGTGGGTTAGCATGAGCCTATGTATTACTACACTTTTTCTGCCATGCAAGTGATGAATACTTTCAGGACTCCATAGTTACCATTGCATGTGTTACACCTTTCTGCCTACTGTTCGTACATTTCACATGAAGTCTGTGGGGCATCCCTGTAAGTCATTCACTGTTGCTATGTCTAGGCTCTTAACTATTCAAATATGGTGGTGTCAGACCCGTCATATGTACAGATATTTGCAGGTTGTCCACATTTCTGCCTCATATTTTGGTCAATATCTCATGCACACCTTTTTCTGGCAAATCACTCTGGGCTCAAGTCAGAATATGGTGACAAACATTCAAGTTTCAGACTGCATACCCTTCCAAACATCCCACAAAGTGCAGACCCTGTTACTCTCTGAACTGTCTGCGTTTGTTGTAACATTATTTGTAATGTGTCCCTGGTTTTGGGCCTTTGCTCCACATATTTTATTACTTGGTCCAGATGTGTTTCTGTAAGAGGTTGTGGGGTATGGGCAGTGATTATCCTGCTGTGAGTATGTGTGTGGCTTGCAAGGTGCTATAGTGACATTATTACCTACTAGCTTCCAACTAGCATGGCTGTTTCTGTTCACACACTACTATTATGGAAATCCACTAGTTTTGATAGTAATTCTGAATGGCATGCTTTGTGTACTACACATCTATATTCCCTTTACATTCATTCCTACTATTACATGATATATTTATTTTAGCACAATGTTCTTGTATGAGAGTCATGGCTTAGTGGTAAGTCATGCAGACTACTGTTTCCAAGGTCCTGGGTTCGGGACTGACAGTGGGATTTTATTTTGCTTTTGAACTGAGTACAGGACCTGTCAATCAAAGTGACTACGGCACTTTTAAGCAGTTGTAACCGGGTTAGCACTGGTTTGCGCGGAGCTCACGCATGCGCACTGGCGTTCAGCTCCGCGCATATCCGCTTACAACTGCTTAAAAGTGCTTACTCTTAGACACCGCTAATTTCTTTGAAAGAAATGAAAATGGGGAGACAGGAAAGTGGTGAAAAAGGGGTCACAAAGAGGGTAAGACAGTAGGGAAACAAGCTTGGGATGTGCAGGAGGGATGTAGGTAAGGCCCATAGCTGCCCATTTCTTCATCAGCAACAGCTGTGCATATTTATTTATTTATTTTTTATTTATTTTACATTTGTTGACCGGGATAGTCTAGCTGGACATATATCCGTGTTCAGTAGAGGCCCGGGGAGAAAAGCTCCAAAATACAAGCAGTAAGCAGCCATTAACCATATGTATGTAATTTGGTGTGACATTTGAAACCTTCCACCCCTGAGAGAGGTGTCAGGACAACAATAATACTTGTTGTACAGCCAGTTGTAATTGATAGGTTCCATGTCCAGCAGACATGTGTGCGGAAAGGGCAGCTATGTATGGGGCGTAATTTTTTTGTGGGTACAGAGTGCCCTTTTTTTTTTTTTTTCCAGGTGAGAGTGGTATGTCAGGTGACGGAGGTCGGTACAGCTGGGGAGGTAGGTTGGGTAGGTAAACAGACAAGACAAACAAGACGCATACAGGGGCGGTGTATGACACGTGTGGGGATGTTACGCAATTGACGGGGACGGAGGTTTGGATATCCAGAGCCCATGAGCCCACAGATGGCAACAGTGGAACTGATATCCCCACCCATAGGCAGTTGCCACTGTTCCTTCACTGCCCAGGATGGGGCTGTGCTGGGGGCTGTGTAGGCGGGGCAACAGGCATGCCCGTTATTTGTGCCACCCGTTCCTTGAGCTGGCATAGGGGCTCGAGAACAGAGTCCCGAATCTCCCTACGCACCACAGTCCAGACGCTACGGAGGGTGAGTGGTGGTTCTCCTCCGGCCACACTTGCAGAGGGGGGCCGAGCCCCATCCCCTGCAGCGCTTCCACCCGCAGGTGGCACAGGGCCACCGGAGGAGGGTCCGGACTCGGCACTAGTGCCAGGTGCACTCGGCAGCTGAGGTGGGAGAGGTGGGTCCGCTGGAACCCGCCTTCCCTGTCGTCCTATGTTTTGCATTATGTCATGACAGTTTGGGTTAGTGACATATAATACCATTCACAATTAGTTGTAACAGCATGCATTAGTATTCCCATTAACCAAACACCCAGATATTCACACCATTGAACAGCGTGCATAACACATGCATAATTTGAACAGAAATACACAGTCCAACAACATGCAGGGTTAATTGATGGCAACAGCCATCAGGTGTGGATGTATGAACAGGGCAGATGCATCAACGGACATGCAAATATATATGACCCAACAGGACAAACATCCAGGGGTGTTAATTGTGATTGCACATACCATTTTCACGTGGAATGGGTTATATGTGGTTATAGGGTGGGGTAAAGAAAGTAATATTAACACCTTCGAATAACAATACATATGCTGTACATTTCTAATAGCTACAGTTATATACACACTACTGTTCTAACTACAGTTTCCTATATGATAACTATTTCAACTTGGTGATAGGACTGTTACTGCAACATCAATATACATTTTATGGTTCTTCATACACATTCATATCTAGCTTTGTTCAGCAACATCATCCTGCTACATTTGCTTTATATAGCTGTAGAGAAGTGTGGATGTTTGGTATATCAGACAATCATCCTATCTGCATATTGCAGACTGAGAGCAACATATCCAGATTTTGGGATACACATTCCAGATGCAGCAACACTTTGAACAGATTTTGCTGTTTAGTTTTGAATCTCGCATGCATTTCATTCTGTCTTGACTGCAGTATACTTTATTCACGGGTTATTACTACTCTATTGCTGGATTCATGACACTTTCTCACACTCTCTCACTTGCTTTCATTTTACTATTCAGGATGCTACTTCTAGGCTTTATTGACATGTTTTACCAGTAGTTATTACAATCCTTTCCAGCAGTCTCACTTCTGTCATGTTTCAGTATTTCTACAGGGATATATTTCACACATGTGATTTCATCATCTTCTGCAGCTATACTTTTCAGCCTGCTGCAGGTTGTGTACTATTTTCTTACAGGTAGAGCATTTTTATTTCAGAATATATGTCAGACAGTTTCATTTTTTGGTTAAACTTACAGGCTGAAACACACTTTTGTAATCAAGCAATACTTGCATACACTTTCACACTGTTACTTGCGGATTTTATTCCTTACTGACTACACTGCACTCTTTTGCTGACTGTCATACTTTTATATTTCTTTACAGTTACTGGTAGTGGATTACTGACCTGCCTGGTGGCGCAACCGCACCAGCCTATCGCCATAGGCTCTGCGGTTCGCAGAACGGACACCTGCAGCTGTAATATAAATGAAGTAATATTGGAATACACATCTCCATAATATCAGCTAGTTTAATTTCTTACATACATAATTAAATGTTACTTACTCAGTAGTGGGGCGTTGGGTGTTTGCCGGGCCTCCTGGATCCAAAGGTTCAGTTGGTCCTGCTTGCGTCTCTTCAGGTCCACATGGTGGTGACGGACCTGCTCCCCAGTCCTTGGAATCCCTGTGGCACTGGTGAGATCATGAGCCAACCGGTCCCACACCTCAGCCCTGTATGCTCCCCAGAGGACCTGGCCCTGCATGAGTTAGGCCTCATGATTATGGACTAGGAGTCAGACCATGTACCTGGACTCCTCAACACCCCACCTCTGTGCTCGGAAGCAACTACCCTCTCCTACTCCTGTCATTCTGCCTGCAGGTCAGTTCTACAATCGTTTATGCTGTGTATTCCCGCCTATGGGGCTTATATAGTCCGGTTTCCCTTATATTTGTGATTGGCCATTTTGGAATTGTATCAACTTCAGTAAACCTGCATTGTCATGCTCCAGTTTGTATTAATTCCTATATATTAGCTATTATTGCATTTATAGGTACTGCTGTCGTGGCTTAGTGGTTTGGTACCTTAACTATGGTGTATAGTATCCTGGGTTTGAACCTGGCCACTGCTTTTTATTTTTCATGACTGTCTAGACATGCTGAGGGGTGTGTCTGTGTAAAGGCAGTTTTGATACGGCTTGCTCAACGTTGCCCATCGGTTAGCTTGTTTGCACGGTGCGCAGCTCTGCGCAAACGGGATACGCTGGTTTAAGCCTCATTTGGCTATCTGCACGCATATTACGCTCAGCTCAGTTAGGGGCACATAGATTTAGCGTGTTAGACCACTGCTCAGCTACGGGCACTCATTTTGCACCAATTAAACCACTGCTCATCTACGGGCACATGCACTCACTCTGTTAAACTGTAGCTCAGCTATGAGCACATCTGGCATTTTTTCTTCTTTTGTTACCTCACATGTCTTCAATATAAATGGGCTATTTCATTACATTTTACATAAATTGTGGTTTTATGTGTACATATTTGTCAGAGACTTGTTTCCTGCTTATTTTGAAAAAAACAAAATTGGTGTTGTGGGGGCTCGAACCATGAATGCCTGCTCTTCAGCCAACATCTCTACTGCTATGCTATTGCTTCCTGGCTTATTTTGCATATTTAGTTCTTATATGCTGTCCCACTGACTGCTAACTGTAGCTGCGCTACGGGCACGCCCGCGCAAATGAGCGCACTCACGGTTAAACATCTTTACAATTTAAAAAAATATATAACATGTTCATTTATATATATTTTATGTTCATAGTCTGTGGGGGCATGTGTTGTGTTGTGTTTATTTACATTTCCGTGGACTCTGTTGTGGGTGTTTACTTTGGGCACTTTTACACTTCTGGGGGCGTGTCCGCTTGCAGGGCTCAGCCTACGGACACACCCCCTACTGTCTTACATGAACCGTGTTAGACTTAGGTGTGATTCAGCATGCTCTCATGAATATGCAAAGCATGCTGACATCACTCCGTTTAACTGCAGCCTCTGTGTAAGAGTTATAACTCTTACACGGAGGCTTCGTGAATCCTGGGGTATAACAAGAACTCCTGTGAGAGTTTTTGGAATAGATAGGGAGAGAGATAATATGTGATAAGTAAGAACAACAGAACGAGTTTTGGGAGAAAAGATAGATAGGAGGATAAGTGAGAGGAGGTTAAGCAGGAGAGATGGAAGGTTTATGTGGGGTCATGACAAGGGCAGATCCAGGAGTTTGTTTATAAAAATATTTGATATGGAAAATGTGAATACAGTAGAAGGAACTCAAACAGAATTTATATATTATTCCACAAGGTACATAACTGGGCTACGCTAAGATTGAAATTATATTTCACAGGAGCATGTGCACTTAATTAAATGCTTTAACAACACATACAATAAATATTTCAAATCATGGACCGATAAAATCTAAAATAAAAAAGCTGGGTAATAAAGTTAAAATAAGACACTGGCACTTTCCCACCTGTCAGTTAAAAAAATAGAGGAATTTAAGGAATGGGTTTTTGAAATTATTCAAGAGTTGTTATGGAAGATAGAAATATATTCAGATGTTATAGCTAGTGAGTGAGATAACATGAAAATGGAGTTTAAAAATTTTGTATAAATAAGAGAAAATGAGATGGTTAGGAAGTAATAGGAATTATTGAAAGGTTAAAGTATTGCAGAATAAGGGGAATCTCATATAACAAAAAGAGGCAAAAATGTATAGCACTAAAAATGAAATAAGGGGAGTATCTGGATAATGCGCATGAGTTTAGATAGATTGCTGTTAAGCAACTATTTTTTGATGATAACTCTGGAGCACAAAAAGTTTTAGCACAATGACGCGAGAAGCAGAAAGTAGGAATGCCTGTTGCCAAACTTAGGGATCCTATAAGAAGAAAAATAACCAGAGATCCTGTAGCAGTGTTAGACATATTTTGAAAATTTTATGAAAATATATATAAATCAGAGAAATGTGGAAATTGAGAAACAGCACAAATGGAAATACTTGTGGAACACTTAATTACGTCAAGGTATAAGGTTCGACAACTAACAAGGTAGGAGTCGATGAGACTAACACAGTGATGTATAATCAATCTTCAGGAAAGTCTCTAGGAACAGGGGTTATTCCTGTGGAACTTTAAAATTTAGCCATGAAGAAAATGATAAAGAACCTGAAGATTTTATTTAACACTATTTTAAAAGGAGTGGAAGCACCAATATTTTAGAGGAAAGCTTTAGTGGCTGTATTATCTAGGGATGATAAAGATCCATCAGATCCGGTATCATATAGACCCATTTCAATTTTAAACCATGGTTATAAAGTGAATTTTTGTCTATGTTAGCCAAAAGAGTTGCGTAGGTGTTGCCAAAATTGATAGGTATGAATCAGTGTGGTTTTGTGGAGGGGAAGGCAAACATTTGGCAACTTTGATGGAACAAGGATAAGATTCCAAAGATAAGCAGTAGTTGGATTGGACACAATAAATTGGCCACGGAGTGAGTGTGCATGCAAGTGTGTGGTATGGAAGAACTCCTGCTGCAGGGCTACCTACGCTGGTGGTGTAAACCTTGCCTCTAGTTGATTGGCACTGTTGAAGTGATACCTTAACCCCATGTGCAAAAATGGAAAAAGGGGTTGTGGGTGGATGGATAGATCCAGAGGGAAGCAGAATGTAAGAACATTCTGCTGTTGTTGGTGGGTCTTAATGCAGAGAAAGTATTTGACAGATTAAGCTGAGATTTTATGAGTAGGACAATAGAAGCATTTACATTTTGTGATACAATAATGAGGTTAATTAGGAAGATTATATGACGAATCAGAGGTAAGAATTAAAGTGGGAGGGTTCCTCTCTGATAAGTTGTGTTTGAATAGAGGAACCAGGCAGGAGTGTCCTCCCCTTTGTTATTTGCTTTATATTTAGAGCTGTTGGCAAAGAAAATAAGTGTTAGTTTCTGTCACTATTTTAGGCACGAAACAAGGACTGGTTTAAAAATGCAAGGATATAATTGGTATGATAATCAAGAGAAGTTGGCTTTATTTGTAGATGTTGGTATTTTGTACCTGACAAATGCGGAAAAGGACATCTCAGTGTTGTAGAACATTTTGAGATGGTGTAGTCTTTTTGGGATATAAAATTAAGGAATATAAAACAAAGGAGATAGATGTGGATTATGTACCCATACACAAATTGATTCAGCAATACCCATATGTATGGGGGCATGATAAGATAAAGTGTTTAGGGCTATGGATTAAAAAGGCTTCTGCTATGACAGCTAAGGGTATGTGGGAAGAGACTAAAAAAGATAATACAAAAAGTGAGAAATTAGAAGCAATGGTTTATGAATAGTAAGTTAGAAGCATTGAAATTATTTTTAGTTCCTTTAGTTTTATATACAAGTTAGGCATATTTTTAACAATCGGAGAAGTTTAGACAGTAATTAATAAAGAATTCAAGGATTTTATCTAGAAGGGGAAGAGGGCAAGGGTCAAGTGGGATAAGCTGATCCTTCCATAGAAATAAGTGGTTTAGGATTAGCTGATTTGAAGGTATATTTTAGGTCTACACAGTTAAGGCTCATATACATAGCACAAACAGAAGGTTATAATTCAAAATGAAAAGGGATGATGATGAAGCAGGGGAGAAGTTCAAGAAATAAAAAGTGGAATTTTGGAAGCAGATCCTTAAGGAGAAGAATAATAACTGTACATAATAGGGAAGGTGGGGCTGGAATTTACTGGAAAATGCTGGCAAAGGAATCAAGGTATTGGGAGCAAATTAATTAGAGAGGGAAAGGTAACAGAGTGGGATGAGGCCTTGAAGATGTTTGAATTGCAGGCTAGAAACTGCCTTCCCTATGGGGAATTATCAGAGTATAGGCAAAGAGAATGGGATATGGAGAATCATAAGTGAAAGTCCTGCTCTGGTGGAGTTTGTAGTTGAAAGTAGAACAGAAGCTGCTGTTAAAAAAAGGATAATTAGTAGGCCATATAAAATATTGCATGTTAGCTAAAAGAATTAATCAGAAGAAGTTAGAAAAGATTGAGAACAGAGATTGGAAAAGCATTTTACAAGAGAGCAATGTGAAGACATATGCATGGCTCCCATGTATGCAGCTAAGTCCATACGTTTTAGGATCGTTGCTTGGAAGTATTTACATATGTATTTTTATATCCTAAACAGACCAAAAATTTTTCTTCAGGTAGATAGCAAATGTTAGAGGTGTGATGGGGATAACTGAGAAGATGTGTATTAGGAGTGTAATGAGTTGGAAGATTTTAAAAATTCCCTAGGTAGTACTCTGTCAGAAATATTGGGTGAGCAAATGGCTGTAACTAAGGATTTTTTTAATGGTTTGCAGGATCTGAATTGCCTAGACAAGTAAGGCCTTAAGTTTAATTCTGTTGGCTGCCAAAAAAGCAGTTACTAGAAAATGGAAAGCAAAGTACAAACCAACTGTATTTGAAGTACTGAATATTGTAAAAGAACTGGAAGATGGATCTTTAAAAAGGGAAGGCTCAAATATTATAAAAAGAGAAAAAAGAAGTGGAAGAGGATACTTACAAACAAGAAGGAACAAATTACATAGAAATAAATGAAAATTGTGGGAACAGTACTTGGAGAATAATGTTCTAGAGGAGGAGGTGGAGTGAAGTTTATGGGAATGCAGGAATTCAACAGTTTATGTAATACTGGACTGATGATAGTTACAGAGAAAGAAAAGACGTGATGTGTAATGTATGTAAAGAGAAAAATGTTAATATGGTTTGTTTGCCAGTGTCTTAATTGATTATTTAATAAAGGTGTCTAAAAAATAGTTTTTTTTTTCAGGAATTCCTGACTGATTATATTGAAAGCCTTCTCCACATCTAGTTCAACCAAAATGTTTGTAAGAGTTCTTTTTCTTTCTATCTTGTATCTATGTTTTTATGATATTATCAAAATTTTACCTGTCCTCTGTAAATCCCACATTGGTTTAAATCTACTATTGGTGTCAGTATCTTTCTAGTTTCCTTGTTAGTATGGTCATATAGACCTTATAAAGTTATAGTTTAATATTGAAATAGTTCTATATGACCCCAGGTTCATGACGTCTTTTCCTTTTTTCAGTGTAACTACTACCGTTGCCTTTCACTATGAAGAGGGGCTTCCCCTCCTGCCAAGATTTCATTATATAGATCTATCAAAATTCTAGATGTTAAGTTGTCTATCTCGCCTTCATTCTTGCTGGATGGGTTCGGAGCCGACCTCGGCTCCGACTCGGCCACTCTAAAAGCTCGAGAGTTGGTTCCACCGGCTCGAGGCTCCCCTTATATCCCATAATGCTAGGCGTGAGTTACCTCAGATCTCGTTTGCCGCTACAGCATCGAGGTGTTGGTTTTTCTACCGGCTTGTTGGTAAGTGTATTTTTTGTGAAATTAGCATACTTAAAACCCTATAATTTTAAGTTTAAATATATTTCCCTTAGTGTAGTGGATTTCTACCCCTGTTTTCCGAAAAATCCCATTTTTTTCCCACAAGAACTTTTAAAGTTCTCTCTCGGGCCTTCTGGCCTTTCCCCATCCCCTAGTGGTGTGTGTGTGTTACTCTTAATTAAACTTTAGTTATTTGTTTATTTTTGAGTTTTAGAAGTAAAATTAGTGTAATCAGTGTGTCTGTTTGAGAGTGTGTGATTACACTTTTTGTCTATGATGTCTAAAGACACAAAGGTCTCAGGCTTCAAGAAGTGTGATGCGTGCTGTCAGAAAATGTCTCTGACAGACGGTCACACTTCTTGTGTCTACTGCCTGGGGCCTTTGCACCTGCAGGACTCCTGTGCTGTATGCCACGGCTTCAGCCCCAGGGTCCTGCAGGAAAGAAAAAATAAGTTGATCCTACGGGGTCTTCTTAAGCCTGAGGATTCCCTTTCTGCTTCTGGGAAGCCCTCTAAGGTTTCTAGGTCCTCGGCTCCAGCTACTGAGCCGAGACCTAAAGCTACAAAACCTATGTCTGCATCGGCTCCGGCTGGAGCCGATGAGTCTGCAGCTTCTGTGGTTCCCTCGGCTCCGGCTGGAGCCGAGGTAGTAGAAATTCCCTTGTCGGCTCCGACTAGACCTTCGGAGCCGACATCTAGGAAGAGATCCAGGTCACCATCCCTTGGCTCCGTTCATTCGGCTCCAGCATCTCCTCTGCTGTCTGAACGGAGCCATAAATCTCACTCCTCTAGGTCATCGAGGCTGTCAGATCATGACCTCCAGAGGGTAGTGAGTCGACTTCTTAAGTCCGAGGCACTGGCCCAAATGCTTCAGAGCCCGACTCATCAGTCGATGCCTGCCCCTGTCCATCAATATATTCCTCCTCCGACTCCGTTGAGCTCGGAGCCGGCGTTGAACCGAGACTGTGGCAGCGTCGGAGCCGATACAGGTGTCTTCGGCTCCGTCGTCGGCTCCGATTTCTTCTTTCGAGGATTCTCGGCGCCGGACTTCCCTCGTCGGCTGCGAGGGATGAGTGGCATCGGACCCTTGTCCGACCCGCTCTTCCTCTCGGAGCTTGGCGCTGGTGAGTTCGGCTCCGACATCGCCTCGAGCCATCACTGTCGGTGCCGAGGGAGGTCCTCAGCATCTCGGAGCGGGGACCTCTGGCTTTGCCTGACAGGGGTGCGTTCGAGGTCATGCGGAGTGTGTTAGAGCCTGGCTCTACTCCACAGTCGGCTCCGTCCGCCCCTCCCTCTACGGTGCCTCAGGTCAAGTCGACTCACTCCCTCATCCCGGACCGCAGAGAGCCAGCTCCTCAGGAACCCCCTGTGGGAATTTCATCCTCTTCCGAGGCCTCTCCTGATTTGGCAGAAGAGCCCCCTCGGAAGAGGAAGTGTAAGAGGAAACACATTGACTCACCTGAGTCCATCACATCTGACACAGATTTAGATGATTCCGAGGGTTCCCCCCGTTCCCCTTCTGAAGATGTCTCCTTTGCAGACATTCTCGAAATCCTCAAACAGAGGGGAAATTGGCCAGCCCTCAGCCCTTCGGAGGATGAATCTGTGTACCTTGAGGCGTTCGGCTCTCGTCCTTCCACCTCCTGGCTGTCTCCCCCCTTTGACCCCCTCATGCAGGTGTTAGCTAAAAAGGCATGGACGGCTCCTGATTCAGTGGACCCCACTCCCAGGAGACCCTCCAAATTCATAACGGCACCAGCAGACAAACAGTTCTTGACAAAAGGAGTTTCTGTGGATGCTATGGTGATAGCTGCTGCCACTAAGAAGGAACTAGCTGATCCTTCAGTACCTGTCCATCCACCTAACAAGGAATCTAGGTCCATGGACAGGTACGGGAAGCGGATGTTCTCGTCAGCTACATTTACTATGCGTTCGCTGAACTACCTGTGCCATTTCACTCGTCTTCAAAGGGACTTGATTAAAGAAGCGAGTGACATGTTGAAGGACCCTACAGCTGCGGGTTTTCAAGATAAGATGAACACGCAGCTGGCTACCCTTAACTCCATAGCCAACTCCTCCATGCGCCTCCTTTCTTATGCGGCTGATGGAGCGAGTAGAGCCGCAGGGACAGGTGTGGCCTTACGTAGGCATGCCTGGATGCGGCTATGCAATTTTGCGGACCCCTTCAAGACGTCTTTCACTAACTCCCCGTTTGATGGATCATCTCTCTTTGGTCCTCAAGTGAAAGAAACCTTGACTAGGTGCGAGACTGATGGCAAGACTCTTTCTGCTGTCGGAGTCCGTTTTTCTACTCCTTCTAGGCCTTACCCCAAAGGCCAGAAAAGTGGGAAAATGTGGTTCCGTAAACAATCTCAAGGGACTTAGCCTGACGACAAAGTCGTTTTCCGCCAGAGGCAAAGGCGGGAATAACAATGGTAGACGCCCTAGAGGCAGGGGGGCTCCGCAGAACCAGGGCAATCGGGAAGCCTTCTCTGATGAGCCCTTTCAGCATCCCTGAGGTGTTGCCCGACTGCCCACCTTCGGAGGCAGTCGGGGGAAGATTGTCACTGTACCCAGAAGCCTGGCTATCCCTGACTCAAGACAAATGGGTACAGTCCGTCATTTCCGAAGGCTATTCTATCCCCTTTCTTCGAATTCCAATCCAATCAAAAAAATCCCTTCCAGATGTTCCACCCGCTCAAAGGGATCTAGCGGTTTTGGAAATTTCAAAACTGCTTGCAAAAAGAGCAATTCAGCCAGTTCCAGCAGACCAGATAGGATCCGGAATCTACTCAAGGTTCTTTTTAGTTCCAAAGAAAACAGGGGACTGGAGACCAATTTTGGATCTCAGTATCTTGAACAGATCAGTCAAGAAAACAAGATTTCGGATGGTCACGCTGCAATCCATCCTTCCCCTATTGGGAAAAGGCAACTGGATGTGCTCTATAGACCTTCAGGATGCGTACTATCACATAAAAATGAACAGATGCTCCAGAAGATTCCTCCGCTTCAGGCTGGGAACCAGTCATTTTCAGTTCAGGGCCCTGCCCTTTGGTCTCACCACTGCCCCCCGGTGTTTACCAAATGCATGGCAGTGGTAGCTTCTCACCTGAGACGACAAGGATTCCAGGTGTTTCCATATTTGGACGACTGGCTCCTCACAGCTCCCACCAAGCATCTCCTTCTGATGGCCAGGGATTACACTTTTCGCATTTGTCAAAAGTTAGGCATTTCAATAAATTGCGAAAAGTCTGTTTTGTCACCTTGTCGTGCTATTACTTTCATAGGCGCAAATCTAGACACAGTAGACATGTCTGCGAGACTAACACATCAGAGAATAACAGACATTCACAAACTAGTCTCACTCCTTTTCAACAACAACAGAATCAAAGCCAGGTTAGTTCTGAAAGTATTGGGAATTATGGCGGCCATACCTCTGCTTCCATTAGCCAGATTCCACATGCGGATCCTTCAATGGATGCTCTTTACACAATGGTCATACCAGCAACTTCCAATGTCTCACACCATTATGATCACGCAAGCGTGCAAAAATCATCTCATGTGGTGGATGTCTTCCCCTCAGCTCTTGTTGGGAAGACCCTTTGTTCCACCCCCTCCGGTTGCTACTCTGACAACGGATGCCTCCCTGATCGGGTGGGGGCATTATCAGGGCAGGACGGGTCAGAGCGCATGGCAACCAATCGAATGTCACTTGCACATAAATGTTCTGGAGATGAGAGCAGTGCTTTTAGCGTTGCAAGCCCTTCAAGACTCTCTTCCCTTGGGAACGATTGCAATCCAGACAGACAATATGTCTGTAGTGTGGTACATCAACAAACAAGGCGGAACCAGGTCATACCCCTGTGTCGAGAAGCACTCAGATTGTGGCAATGGGCGATTTCTTCTCAGCGGTTTCTGATAGCAACGCACATCCCGGAAGTCCAATCAAATTGCGGACAAGTTGAGCAGAGCTATCCTCATGCCTCACGAGTGGTCTCTGAAAGACTCTGTTGTGAGAGAAATTTTCCTCAAGTGGGGTCAGCCTTGCTGCGATCTTTTGCTACCCCCAAAACAGCAAGTGCAGAGAATATTTCACTCTATTCCCTTTACCAGGCCAACCCAGCAGAGACGCTCTAGTCCAAGTTTGGCCCCGGGACTTCTGTATGCATTTCCTCCTTCCCACTAATCTCTCAAGTGATACAGAAAGCTATCGCTCAGAAGGCCTCATTGATCCTCATTGCTCCTTACTGGCCTCGACAGGTGTGGTTCCCCTTTCTACATCAATTTCTATTGAGCGACCGTGGCATCTGGACCTAGTTCCAGATCTTTTGATCCATCAGTCGGGTCAGTTTCATCGCTCCCTCCCTCTCTGCACCTCACTGCTTGGTTCCTCCAGTTCCAACCTTAGCCAGGCTTCCTCAATTATCTCACTCCGTTTGAGATATTTTGATAGCTTCCCATAAATCTTCCACTCGGAAGATTTATTTGAGTAAGTGGAAACGCTTCACACATTGGGCTCAAGGAAGGGACATAGATCCTTTCACTGCTTCCATCCAAATAGTCCTTGATTTTCTAGCTGAACTCTTCCATGCAGGTTCATCTCGCTCTACTCTTAAAGTTCAATTGGCAGCTATTTCTAACTTTCATGTGGGTATTTCTGAATC
Organism: Protopterus annectens; assembly: GCF_019279795.1. Taxonomy (NCBI): domain Eukaryota; kingdom Metazoa; phylum Chordata; order Ceratodontiformes; family Protopteridae; genus Protopterus; species Protopterus annectens. The sequence goes on from NC_056743.1 coordinate 979,500,892, forward strand.
TGCCTTAATGTCCCACAAGCTTTGCAAAGCATTTTTGAAAGGAGTTTTTCTTCTCAGACCTCCTATAAGAAATCCTCCTTCTCCTTGGGACCTAAATTTAGTTCTTGCTTCTTTGATTCTTCCCCTTCGAACCTGCAGTCTCCTGTTCTTTAAAATTGCTATCATGGAAGACTCTCTTTCTGGTAGCTATTACTTCAGCTAGAAGAGTTTCAGAACTTCAAGCACTCAGCTGTCGACCTCCTTATCTCTTGTTTCATAAGGACAGGGTATCCTTACGAACGAACCCGTCCTTTTGCCCAAGGTAGTCTCGACGTCAAATCTAAATCAAAGCATTGACCTCCCTGTCTTTTTCCAGAATATTCCAATAGATCTGAACAAAAATTACACTACCTGGATGTTCATCGTCAATTGAGGTACTATTTGGATAGAACAAAACAATTCAGAAAATCTGACCAGCTGTTTGTCTCCTATGCGGAAGGCAGAAAGGGACTTTCAGTATCAAAGGTATCATTATCCAGATGGCTAACATCTTTGATTTCCCTTGTATATGAAATTAGACACCAAAAGCTGCCTAATAAACCTAAGGCCCATTCCACCAGAGCTTTGGCTACTTCTTTAGCCTTCCAAGACAGACTGCCTATTGACACCATTTGTGCAGCGGCTACTTGGGCTTCTCCTCACACTTTCATTTCTCATTATAAGTTGGATTTAGCTTCTAGGCATAGAGCTAACTTTGGTTCCACTGTTCTCAGGAGTCTGTTCCGTTAGGCCACCCGGGACAAGGTGCTAGGGACGGTCCCATCCAGCAAGAATGAAGGCGAGATAGGCAACTTAACATAAAGAAGTTATGTTCTTACCATAACGTTCCATGTTAGTTGTCTTCTTCTCGCCTTTCTTAAGGCCCCACCCTCCTGCCCCCTGGCCTGGACAGACCTAGAGGAGTTGTGATTGTGACCTCTCTTTCTACCACCTCTGTACTTTAGGTATATGCCCTGCTGTGCATATTTCCTGGATCAGGATGTAGGTCACCCTTCTCTTCTCCCTTTTTATAGAGGTGGATTTTGTTACTAATTATCTGTTACTATTATAGGCTGGGCCTAGCTTACAAACGAGATCTGAGGTAACTCACGCCTAGCATTATGGGATATAAGGGGAGCCTCGAGCCGGTGGAACCAACTCTCGAGCTTTTAGAGTGGCCGAGTCGGAGCCGAGGTCGGCTCCGAACCCATCCAGCAAGAAGAAGGCGAGAAGAAGACAACTAACATGGAACGTTATGGTAAGAACATAACTTCTTTTTATTTCTGTCTCTCTTTCTTCCACATCTGTATAGGTTTTCCAACACTTCCTTGTGGTTTATTGGTAACTTGATATTTTTATTGCGTCCTTAAGTTCATTTTCATTTATTTTCCTCTATTAGGCCCTTGCATTCCTCATCCTATAAATTTTGTGGATATAGCGGTCATCAATATTTTCACCTTATTCCCTCAAGTGTCTGCTTCTGTATACCCTCCCCCATACAAAACATTAAAATAATTGGCCATTACTTCCCTTATGTTGTCTGGATCTGTCTCATTGTCTCTCCATCATTATGATTTCTTATCTTTTTTCTTACTCTGTCTACCTTTTGTTAACAGTTTTGGCCTCTGTTCCAGTAACTTTAATGTTTTATCATTAGTATCAAAATATTGCTGTCTGTGTGCCTTAGCTTTCAAGTCAGTTAAATATTCCAGGTATCCTGGCACAGATTCCTTAACTTCTTTAATTTGCTCATCCATTTCTCCTGCTTCCCCTTATTTTTTCTCTGTTATAGTTCTTTTAATCTTAATATTCCTGTCTGCTATTTCTGATTACTTTTACCCCAGATTTCCTTCTCTTTGTAAGCTGTCATTTTTTTATTTTTATCTTACAGTTGTCCTACTCATATAGACGGCTGCGGTGGTGCAGCGGTTAGCATTGTTGCCTCACAGCAAGAGGTTCTCCCATTTGATTCTCGACTGGAGTGCCTTCTTTGTGGAGTCTGCATGTCCTCACCATGGTCGAGTGACGTTAAAGACATGCAGGTAAGTGTGTGCGTGAATGGGTGTGCCTTCTTTGAAGGTTGGGTGATGGGCTGGCACCTCGGCACCGTAAAAATCCACTGCCAATCATTAGCAGACCGGAATTCCACTGTGGTGACCCTTAACCGGGAAAAGCCGAAAGACATTACTTTTATAGTTGTCCTACTCATATACTAGATTTTCATCAAATGCTTTAGCTGACTATGTAAAATTTGTGGAAATGTGAGAAAGTGCCAGT